>NC_089781.1:85795606-85825606 GCF_040412425.1 Macrobrachium rosenbergii
AGAACAACTTTCCGCCTCGAATCTACAATTGTTCTTCTTCAACATTCATTTCTGCCGAACTTTTGTCTCAAAATATCCCTTTTAGTTTTCTGTAAAAGAAAACTAATGTCCCGGCTTTGTCTGTCCGTCCGCACTTTTTCTGTCCGCCCTCAAATCTTAAAAACTTCTGAGGCTAGAGGGCTGCAAATTGGTATGTTGATCATCCACCCTCAAATCATCAAACAAACCAAATTGCAGCCCTCTAGCCTCTGTGGTTTTTATTTTATTTACGGTTAAAGTTGGCCATACTCGTGCTTCTGGCAACGAAATAGGCCAGGCCACCAGCGGGCCGTGGTTAAAGTTTCATGGGCCGGGGTTCATGCAGCATTATACCGAGACCATCGAAAGATAGATCTATTTTCGGTAGCCTTGATTATAATCTGCACAGAAAACTCGATTGTCCAGAAGAAACTTCGGCTCATTTTCTATTTTTTTTTTTTTTTTTTTTTTTTTAAAGTTTCGGAGCAAAATTAAAGTCATACGTGGTCATTGCAGTGATTCCACATGGTCTGTCGATAATTACGCGAGTGACGAATCGGAAAATTAAGAGACAAGACAAGTAGGCCTATTTCCTGTTTTGGGTTTGGTCACCGATGTCGGTTACTCGGCGCCAATTTTGGCAGCTAGGGGCTGCGAGATAGTACTAAAGGTGTTATCTATGGGTGTGTGTGTGTGTTTATTTTTGTTTCCGCTTTCTGTAATCTAACACTTTAATATGGTTCGTATAAAGGCAAATAATAGAAATAATTAAAACTGATTAAGCCACTATGTTTGAAATAATTAAAACTGATTAAGCCACTATGCTTGAAATAATTAAAACTGATTAAGCCACTATGTTTGAAAAATTAAAACTGATTAAGCCACTATGTTTGAAAAAATTAAAACTGATTAAGCCACTATGTTTGAAATAATTAAAACTGATTAAGCCAATGTTTGAAAAAATTAAAACTGATTAAGCCACTATGTTTGAAATAATTAAAACTGATTAAGCCACTATGTTTGAAATAATTAAAACTGATTAAGCCACTATGTTTGAAATAATTAAAACTGATTAAGCCACTATGTTTGAAAAAATTAAAACTGATTAAGCCACTATGTTTGAAAAAATTAAAACTGATTAAGCCACTATGTTTGAAAAAATTAAAACTGATTAAGCCACTATGTTTGAAATAATTAAAACTGATTAAGCCACTATGTTTGAAATAATTAAAACTGATTAAGCCACTATGTTTGAAATTAAAACTATTAAGCCACTATGCTTGAAATAATTAAAACTATTAAGCTGTGTTTGAAAAAATATAGTGGTACATCATTCAAATAACTTATTCAAATTTTCTTATTTGTCTTTTTAAAAAAAATATGTGTAAATGTGTGTGCATGAGCGCATGTGTATGTTACAAATATACATCTGAGCATGCGCATTCTTACTGAATACTTATGCGTATTTTAAAACCCACAATGACTTTTCAGCTTCCTGGTTCCTCGCACTTTTGAGGATATGCTTCTCACTGGAAGCCAATTTCCGAGCGGGAGATAAAGCGAAGAAGCTTTCGCCTTCTGCGGCGGGATTCGAACCTGCTAAGAGCTAGTAGTGATAAGTGTGTCCAATGAAGTGTGAGATTTTTAATATCTAAGAGGTCACTGTGGCTGCTGAAATACACACACAAACACAAACATATATAAACATACATTCATACATATATATATATATATGTGTGTATATGTGTATGTATATACACATATACAGTGTATATGTATAAATATATACATATGTATACGTATATGTGTGTGTGTATGTTTGGCTTAAACCGATATCTAAGCATAACATGACGCCATCGTCGGGCAGAACACCATGACACAATATAAATATTTCAACTGATTCTGTCAAGAAAAAACCCTATGTTATGAACAGACGGAGTATCATCCGAGCAAACTATCTGACTTCGCAACGCAAAGGAGAAAGAAGAACTCAATTAGTTGTGTATTAGTCAAACCTTTTATGAAAATCACAAAAAAGACACAAGAAATTTTTGTTTTAATTTTTTGATCCTTTAGATTTTTTCTTATATACAACAGTCCTATCATCCTGGTGACTGGTATTATTTATAAGGAAGTAAGATAAAGCTTCATCATCACCATCAATTATTTTATTAAAATCTGCATTGAACATAATAATTATTGGTTATTACTTCAAGGGGTGTTTTTTTTTTATTTTTTACAAAAATGAGTCTTAGAAGCTGTACTGAGTGAAAAAATCTTTAGATTCTTATTGCAGATTAATTATTTTACCAAATAATTTAACTTTGAAGGGATGTCCTCTCAGAGTTTTACTGGAAAAAAGACTAAGTGACACTAGATGTGAATATTATTATTATTATTATTATTATTATTATTATTATTATTATTATTATTATTATTATTATTATTATTTCTGATACAATTTCTTATGTCAAAAATTCATCAAGTTGAAATTCAATGCTATGGATGCAGCAGATAAAATGGCGATAAGAAACTATCTAAAATCTCAAAGCCCGAGATGGTTTGGACATGTAGTGAAAATGGTGGAAGAAAGAGTAAAAAACTGACTCAACGTATATATGTGCCACACCATATAAAGTAAAAACGAGCTTGTCCGTTATTGAAAAGGCTTAGTAAGTGGGCGTGTAGATTACTGGTTGCATCAGCGAGCATATTCTTTTAAACACGTTACAATGAAAACATTTTTGGACGACTTAACCAAACCATAGGAAAGAATTTCTTTTACTCTAATCGAAGTGAAAAATATTTTTATATTGCATAAGCAACAAATGTTGGATTATGTGTTTCATCGAACCATATGTCTCACAGATTGGTAATAGCAAGAAAATAAAATTTGGTAGCCCAGGCTAAACCTACGCCCTCAAAGTATTCATTTGGTGAGGTGCTGTATAATTTAAACCTTTCTCTGCGCACAACTTGTTTTCGAATATATAAAAATAATTTCTCTATGGTAAAAGTTATCGAGCCATCACAGCAAGGAAAAAGTTGATTTTTGGAATGGTAACAACAAGGAAAAGAAGTCCTAGGCCCCAAGGCTAAGGATTCTGCGTGTATTTTTGTTGTTCATTATTCCAAATGTGTCAAAATTACTTTATGGCATTCCTTATTTAACAATTCTTTCTCAGCATCGTTCCAAAGCCAAAGCCTTAGAACAGAAAAGATGACTGCTAGCTTTTTCTTTCTTCGGTTTTGTTTACAAGACGCTGAGCATGGTGTAAAAACACACTCACACATAATACATACACATTATATAATATAGATACAAAAGAAGGCACTTGTCAAGACTGATTGTCTTTAAACATCAGAGACTACACAGACATATATATATATATATATATATATATATATATATATATATATATATATATATATATATATATATATATATATATATATATATATATATATATATATATATATATATATATATATATATATATATATATATGTGTGAGAGAGAGACAGTGTGTGTTGAAATATAATTTATTTGTATGCATACAATTAATTATTCATCATTAACCATTTTAGTGTTTATGGCAAGGAATATTTATTGTGATTTATTCTGATGATTATAGATTTCTTATTGTCTGACATATCTCTCCATCTCATTTTACTTTTCTTAAAGAATACTAGGTACATATACTTATTATTATGCACATAGATCATTCAGCAAGGGAATAAATTCTTCGAGTGATGTTGTATCTGACTTTCCCTTAATTTAGATATATACAAATTAAAGTACATGATTTTTTATGCAAATTCTGTACTTAACATAAATCAATATTTTAGCTTTGTCTTTTTTTTTTGTTATAAGAGAATGTATAGTATTTTTATAGATAAGGTTATTAATAAGAGAAAACGCTTTTCTAATCAAATTATAGGTGGCTTTCAAATATTTGAGATTATACGGACTAGAGTGTAAAATTCTGCACATCAATAAACCTCAGAATAGAAATATTTCGAAGTATATTGTACAGTGATGATTAATTTACCTATAAAAAATAACATATTCTTATAATAATTAAAACCAGTTGCCGTAGCGCTTCGTCTCTACCGTTTAGTACTATGAGCTGGACGAGACCTTTCAATATGGCCGCCCGAGGTCATACGCTCGGCAGAGAGATCGCCACTCCAGGTGTATAAGCCCTATGGTCAGGAACCAACCTTCCTGAGAAAAGAGAAGGCGTATATATATATATATATATATATATATATATATATATATATATATATATATATATATATATATATATATATATATATATATAATATATAAATAGATAGAGAGAGAGAGAGAGAGAGAGAGAGAGAGAGAGAGAGAGAGAGAGAGAGAGAGAGAGAGAGTATTATACCACAAGTTAATTAATTAGAAACTATTTTCAACGCCCGTTAATTAACTAGAAACAATTCCTACTTACAAACAGATCAAGAGGGATTACTGTACTGAATGAAGGTGAAATTATTAACACTAATGCATATGAAAATGGAATTTTTTTATAAATTCAAAGAATGACAGTGCGGTCTCATCCATCCTCATCACGGCCACATACCTATTATTATTATTATTATTATTATTATTATTATTATTATTATTATTATTATTATTATTATTATTATTATTATATTGAGAATGACCCAAGATTCTTAATAAAAGCTTAAAAGGTGATCAAAAAATTTACTGCATGCTTTTAAGGAGTAGAATTCCAACACTGGAAAGAGGGAAAACGTAGAGATGAGAGTAAATAAACATCTTAAGATATTATTATTATTATTATTATTATTATTATTATTAGAATGACCCAAAACTCTTAAAGAACAAGTTTAAAAGGCATTAACTTTTAAAGCAAGCTCTCACGGAGTAGAATTCCAATGTAGGAAAAAGAGAACGCGTAGAGAAGAAATTAAATACACAACTTGAGGCATGACTTTATTATTATTATTATTATTATTATTATGAACAACCTAAGATTCACAAAGAACAAGCTTAAAATGTCATTACCTTTCAATGCAAGTTTTCACGGAGTAGAATTCCAAAGTAGAACAAGAGAAAACGTAGAGAACAAAGTTAATAAACAACTTAAAGATATTATTATTATTATTATTATTATTATTATTATTATTATTATTATTATCATCGAGAACGACGCAAGTTTCATAAAGAACAAGATTAAAAAGTCATTAACTATTAAAGCAAGCTTTCACGGAGTAGAATTCCAATGCTGGAAAGAAAGAAAACGAAGTTAAAAAAAAAGTAAATAAACAACTTGAGATATGACTCAACAAACAAATCGATTATATGTCAAAATCATCACACAAGCCAGACAAACTAAGGCCAGTGGGCGCATGGAGATATACATAATGATTATGTTCTCTCACGTCTCAGATGATGAGATCTCAGTACGATTTGATTAAGGCGATAAACTTCGACCAAATTATGATTCTGTTTGCTGCTGATTTTTGGAATTAGTGGATTCTAAAGAGCGTTTTTTTGGAATTCCGGGTTCCGGGTCTCTCGTTTTCTTCCATTCTTAAGAGTACGTCGAGGTCACCTTTCCAGAACGTAGCCACGGTCAAGAAAAGCAGGTCGGCCAGAGAGCGGCCCAAATTAAGCCTCATATGCGCACCAAGGCTTAATCTGGACCATGCTGCGCACTGCGTCACCCATTTCCTAGCTGCACTTGATCGCGGTGATGTTGTATGCCAGTGCTCATTCATCATCTCATCTCTCTCTCTCTCTCTCTCTCTCTCTCTCTTTGTATCTGTCTGTCTGAAGTCTTCCACTGAATTTCTACTTTATTTTGTTTACGTGTGGACTGGGGCTTGAATGTTTTTTCTTAAACGAACATTCTAGGAACTATAAAGCAGTACACTGGATAACAAAAGTAAGTAAAACAACATTGTCTTTCCTGCTTTCAGGTTTAAACTACGTCGCTTGTTACTGTTTCTGCATCTGCCGCAGTTCCATTTCTTCTGCTGCACAACAAGTTATTTTTTATTATTTTTAGTTTTCTGTAAAAGAAAACTATTGTGCCGGCTTTGTCTGTCCGTCCGCACTTTTTCTGTCCGCCCTCAAATCTTAAAAACTACTGAGGCTAGAGGTCTGCAAATTGATATGTTGATTATCCACCCTCCAATCATCAAGCATACCAAATTGCAGCCCTCTAGCCTCAGTAGTTTTTATTTTATTTAAGGTTATAGTTAACCATAATCGTGGTTCTGGCAACGATATAGGATAGACCACCACCTGGCCGTGGTTAAAGTTTCATAGTCCGCGGCTCATACAGCATTATAACGAGACCACCGAAAGATAGATCTATTTCCGGTGGCCTTGATTATATGCTGAAGTGGCTGTACAGAAAACTCCATTGCGCCGAAGAAATTTCGGCTCATTTTTTACTTGTTTTTTATAGTTACGGAAAATATCCCACTTGGAATAATATAACTTCTAATGTTGTTATCTACTGAGGTGTCTGAAACCCGCAATGGAGAAAAGGAGAAAATTAGATAAATTAACTTTACCAGACTGCACGCAAAGCTCATCAGGTCGAGCCTACCTTCCGTATTAGTGTCTCACAAATATAATTTGCATCTTGGGTACAAATTCTTTCGAAACCCCTTTTGTATATTCTGCTTGTTCTATTGAATTACTGTCCACTTTACTTTACTCTAAGAACCTAGTTGAAAGATTGGTCTGCTTGTTTTTTTTTTTTTTTTTTTAATTATGTAGTTTATACATACGTTAACGTCTATGCAAGGAAAGGTGAGATGGCGCTGGGCTACGTCCTGACAATTTCTCTTCACGACGGTACAGAAATTAATTTCCTAATGTCGCTGTGAGTTGCGACTTGTAGACAAAGATAAATTACTTGCTTTTCCACGTACTCGATGGGAAGAGAGATGGTATTGCTAGTAACGTAAGAATACGGTATTTATATATTTTATTTATCAAAGATTTGCCGAGGGAAGTAAAGATCAATGAATACTTACCATTTTGCACGAATGTGATAACAATTGATTATTTTTTTTTATTTAAAGAAGGAATGGAAGCAGATAATCGTTGTTTGAAAATATATTGTAAATGGTATGGACAGTGATGATAACTTTTATATATATATATATATATATATATATATATATATATATATATATATATATATATATATATATATATATACATACATATATATATATTATATAATATACAGTATATACATATATACATATAACGTGTGTGTGTGTGTGTGTAGCCTACCCGTGAGCTTGTGTGTGAGTGTGTAGGCAATTCTTCACACTGGATATAGGGTAAACTTGATGAAAATTATACTTCAATAAAAATATAAAAGAAACTGTACAATCACTACTAGATAGTGTAAAAAAGACGAAAATAACATTTTATTACCCTTTCACTAAATCACGGTGTTAAACCTTTCCGAATTCTCCATTTTCCTCTCTAATGAAGACATATATCGCTGATTCATCAGTCTCTCTCTTTCTCTCTCTCGCCCCCGTCCCCGCCCCCGCTTTTTTTTTTACTACTAATAGGCGATAATGGTCTCAACGAAGAACATTCTCGGCAGATGCTGACGGCGTTTGTTGTTAACCACCCCCCCCCAAAAGGTTTTCCCTTCTTCTATAGCTCTACATTTCTTCGTGTAATTTACTATGGGACTCTAGAGGCCTTCCAAAGGACTCCCTTTCAAAGGATTCTCTTCCCAAAGGACTCCCTTCCTAAAGGGCTCCCTCCCCAAAGAACTCCATTTCTAAAGGACTCTCTTCCCATAGGACTCCCTCCCCAAAGAACTCCCTTCTCGCAGGACTCCCTTCCCAAAGGACTCCCCTCCCAAAGGGCTCCCTTCCCAAAGGACTCCCTTCCCAAAGGACTACCCTCCCAAAGGACCCCCTTCCCAAAGGACTCCCTACCCAAAAGACTCCCTTCCCAAAGGACTCTCTTCCCAAAGGACTAACTTCTCAAAGGACTCTCTTCCCAAAGGACTCCCTCCTCAAAGGACTTCCTTCTGGAAGGACTCCCTTCCCAACCGTCTCCCTTCCTAAAGGACTTCCTTCCCAACTGACTCCTCCTATACTGATAACGAGCTCATCGCCAATAACACTCATTTTTAATAGGAGCGACTTCGGATCCTGCTCGCACCGTGGTCTCTCCTTCATTTTTAGGGCATTTTTCATGGTAAGGGATACAGAACAATATCGTTTATTTTACAAGGAGATGTATATATATATATATATATATATATATATACATATATATATATATATATATATATATATATATATATATATATATATATATATATATATATATATATATTTATATATATATATATATATATATATATATATATATATATATATATATATATATATATATATATATAATTTGTATATATATGTACATATGTACATGTATGTATTTACAGTATGTATATATATATATATATATATATATATATATATATATATATATATATATATATATATATACAGTATATATGTGTGTGTACATGTATCTTTTTCGCATACACCGTGATATTTGTTTAATATTCACAGATATTAAGCTAAATACGTCGTTTAATATCCAGTTCACTATACCTCGGGAATAACTTACACACTAGGGGAATCATAAATGATAAGTGCTTCGCCCACAAGGGGTCTTATCAATTATAATTCCCCTTGGGTGTAACTTATTCCTGAGGTATAGTGAATAATCTATTAAAAGACATTTGTGGCTTAATATTTGTGAATATATATATATATATATATATATATATATATATATATATATATATATATATATACACACACATATATATATATATATATATATGTATATATATATATATATATATATATATATATATATATGTATGTATGTATATATGTATATAAACATATATATATATACACATATAATAATATATATATATATATATATATATATATATATATATATATATATATATATATATATATATATATATATATATATATATATATATATATATATATATATGTATATATGTATGCGAGTGCATGACCGCAGAGGAAAATTCCACGTATTTCAGACAATTTGTTTGGCTATAAGTTTTAACAACAGAGAAGCTGGGCATAATTACCAAACTTGTTATGTTTTTTCTAACGCAGTTTGCATATTCACTTCCTAGTTATTTTTTCTTTTCTTTTTTGTAGCTGGCCCTGTTTAACTTTTAAAACTTAATTGGCAGCCACGGAAGGGACAGCATTTTAAATGGCACCTCTTTACTAGATAGTTAACAAATCATGCAAAATATTTCAAAAATTACTGTTTCGGTGTTTTTCATTGCAGAGAAAGATTTATGGTCGGGTTGCTAGACGTCAAGAAGCGATACCTCATAAATAAGTGAAAAAAAGTAGCGTGCACTAATAGATTTCATTCCTCGACATAATGCACACTGTGCTAAATGTTCTCCCCAGCCCATCTGCATTGCTTTCTGACTTTAGTTTTCATCGTCTGTTCCTGTTGGTTTCCTCCTATCCAGCTGTCCAACTTCTTTAACTTTATACTGATTCCGCTTTCATCTCAGTGTCGAGATTAATCCTCCGGGCGAGGTCTATAAGACTCTTGATGTGGGACTCGGTGGTCTCGTTAATTAAACTTAATAACTAACTGGGTTCAGTCACCGTGGATTGCACAGGAAGTTACCTATTATAATTAACTTGGCCCCTACATAACTATGCAGAATGAGGTTACCTTGGTCTGAGCTTCGACAGAGTAATTAGCGTCTTTAGTGTCCCAGTTTTATAATGACGTTATTTTTGGCAGCAGATCGGGTCTTAAAGCCCCACCCTCTCTCACATTACCATTATTTTGAGGGCATGGTTCTTAATTACTCAAGTATTAATAGATCACAGTTGGCAATTTATACAATACATCAACAAAACCAATTATAGGGAATTATTTGCTGTTAAGAGATTAAAAAATATGCGAACTTATTCAATATGAATTTAAAAAAAAAAATTTTGATGACCTCTACCTATCATCACCAGAGATGAATTACTTAACTGGCCCGTGATTACAAATGTGAAAAGAGAACTAATTATTCGGTATATGAAAATTATAAAAAAATTCCTTACTCTTACGCGACTGCGAAATATACACACTCATTTCATTTTTAAAAAATTGTGGCATTTACCTGTCAACAATAAAAGCGATTTTTAATTACCCGAGTGTTAAAAGAGGACAGTGATCCACTTAAACACAGTACCAAACAAGAGCAAATATAAACATCAATCATCATATATAGCACTGCCAGCACAGAATCGTAGACGCGCAGTCCTCCAGACGGAGCCAAGGACGAGCTCAAGACAACAGAGGATTACAAGGGAAGACACTTCGAAGCATCACCTGCGGCTGTTCTCAAGAGGGGATACGCCAAGAGGATTTTAGAAGCCCAATATCATTAGAGAGAACAACCGAACCCCAAATCGAAGTAATATCAGCTTAAAATCTTATTACACCACTAAGCTCCATCGAGCAGGAGGAAGTCTCCTTCACATTACAGAGACCACGGTTTCAAGTTTCCTTATACCATGATTTGTAATTACAATGCTGCTCCTGAAGACAGATTGCATCTTTCGCTTTAGCATTTTCTTCTGTTTGCCTATTCTTGCTTGTACTCACGCCTGAGCTTTTTTTTTTCTTTTGCAGTACACAGTTGTTGAACGCTATCTAATTTCAAGTATATATTGCTAAATGGTACTATTTGATGAACAGACATTCTGAGACTCGTAAAAGGTTTGAACACTTATCGAGTGGCATTCAGCTAAATTAGTTTTTAGAAGTTTATCAGTAAACAACAGTTTATTAGTTGAAGGGTGCCTTATTAATGGTTTCAGAAACGTGGACTGTAGCGATGGTATCTTAAACTTGGACAGATAGCTTACGTAAATGTTACATTGTTCTTAGGGCCTAAATTAACCAATCTCCACGCGATGGCTGAGCGCTAGATTTACAACGCATGATTGTATGTGTTCTATTGTCATAAATTTTACACATGGGATTTTAATACTTCCGAATACTTAATTAGAGAAGGGTAGGAAGGCACATATTTAATTTGTTTTTAGTGCAAGTTATCCATAAGGTAAAATGAATTACAATCGAAACACGACTAAAATGATTATTTTAATTGTTTTCAAAAGTTTCAATGCCTTTGTGAAAAGTACATCCATCCCTTATCAAAATCGGCAGTATTTTCACCATTGCAGGTTTGCGACTATGAGATATTAATTTTTCCGTCGAATATATATCTAATAACCTAATAATTACTTAGCTGATGCAGTAACGCTTGATACTTTATTTTAACTCTGAGAGGATATATAACAAAGTTTACCTGTATGAATGCTAAAAGCCAACGCACTGTAGGTAGGAATTTCAGCTGAGAGAGAGAGAGAGAGAGAGAGAGAGAGAGAGAGAGAGAGAGAGAGAGAGAGAGAGAGAGAGAGAGAGAGAGAGTTTAAAAAGAAAGTTCCGAGGTGTTAGCTTACTAGATGGAATGGACTTAAATTCTTAACCATATGTTTTCCAGTTAAGCAGCTTACTGGTTGAAATGGAATAAAATTCTTGTCGCCAAGTACTGTGAAACTAAGTAGAATAATCCAAGGGGCTTAAGGAAAGGTGCCATAGTAAAAAAAATAAATAAATAAACAGGGAAGTTACACGATGGAGACAGATTAAAAATTTCTGCTTGAGAAAGCGAAAATAAAGTTGCTCAAAGCGAAAAAGAGAAAAAAAGCTTACTCAATGTTGTTTGACAGGGATTGAGAAAAATGAATCTCGAGGGACACAGATAATTCGGATGCTGTAAAATTCATCAGATATAAAAGTGTTCGTCATATAAGGGATGGTGTAGGAAAGGATGGTGTAAAATTCATAAGATAAAAAAGTGTCCGTCATATAAATGAAGGTAAAGGAAAAGATGCTGCAAAATTTATAATATAAAAACAGTGTCCAGCATATCAGGAAAGTATTAAAGGATGCAGGATTACGTGCCATTGCAGAAAAGAATGAGCACCTTGGTTTCAGGAAAGATAAGGCTAGGATATTCTATCAGGACATAGTTGTGTGAGAGCATTTTAAGAGTAAAGAGAAATATCACTCAATGGCAAAGAACAACTCTTTACAGGTATTAACAGAATATCAACACGAGAATTTGCTTTGAAAATCAAATAGTAGTGTGATGTGTCTAGTGTGAATTTATATTTAAAGAAGACCGTAATATATTCTCTGTGAAGGTTGTACATATACTGACTATATACTGAACATATTTTAAGAATGAGACGTCGAAAAGTTAATGGATGAACATGGGAAATATACGCATGATTTTAAAACAAGACGAAAAAGCAAACACACATTGTTGTGTTTGCAGATGAATATTTTGATCGAGGAAGGTAGCGAAAGATTCTAAGAACAGACGTACCAAGTGGAATCTAGTTATATATGTAAAGTATGATTAATACTTTTTAAAGTACAGTGGGATCGGGATGGTAGTCAAATGTTGGCTGCAGAATGAGTCAAGAAAACGAGGACCAAGTTCCAGCAAAAGCTCAATAATTGATTTTGCTGATGTAGTAGAAATACATTGATGCTGTACGAAAAACTAGGGAATGTACAAAGGAGTTATGGACACAAGTCTGCTGTATGAAAATAAATCAGATGGAAGGAATAGGAGTATGCTAAATTTCAATAAATACAGTACGTAGCACGTCCCAGCGAACCAACCACCCTATGAGATAAACTAAAGGGAAGAACAAGAAATTGATGTTATTGTTAAATATTATTTCAGCTTAATAAAATAATGGTTTAAGATCAGTGCGAGAAGGGCTACGAAAACACTGAAATGATAGCGTGAATAAAGTAATAAATTAACAGTAAAAAAGCGCAGGACACCATTTAATGGAAAAATCCAGGCTGAAGGTAAAAAAAAACTTTTATTCACCATGTATCTAGGCCATTTTGTGAAGGAGTAGCGAGGCTTCCAAACGATATGGAGATGGTTCGATAGTTCCTATTCACAAACAGAAAGCTGCTCGAAGATGAATTGCAGAGAGCCCGAGCCTTTCTTTTCTGCCAGGACATCACTGCTGTTTGCAAAAGAAATTTCTGTTGGACGCAAAGACTTGTTAGTTATATATATATATATATATATATATATATATATATATATATATATATATATATATATATATATATATATATATATATATATATACATATATACATATATACATATATAAACAGGACCTCATTTCAACAGGATGGAACTTAATGGAGATTTTACTCGCAAAGTTACAAGTTTTCAGGGACCAACTCTCCTCATTGTCCGGTAGGCAAACCTACCGCACGATGAGGACAGATGGTCCTTGAAAGCTTGTAACTCTTCTGAATATAATTTCCATTAAATTCCATTCAACTGAAATGAGGTCCTCTTATTCTTGGTATGAATGCACAGTACAATTGTGAAATGTTCAAATATACAGTAACATATATATATATATATATATATATATATATATATATATATATATATATATATATATATATATATATATATATATATATATATATATATACTTTATTATATTACTATATTAAATTAAAAGAAAAGACAATGGAAGGTGTTTCTGGCTTCCCTTAGGAGGGAAGTAAGAACAATGCAATCATTTCAGCAGAGTTAATCAAGGTATTACTTCCAGGGTGATGAGAATGACCTGAAACTGATGTCAACAATGACCGGTATTCTCTTGTTAATGCTGCGTAAGCTGTAAATGTATCTGCCATATCCCTGTTATTACGATATGGGGACGGGAAATAATGTAACGCATTTGTGTCAGTCATTTCTAAAGGACGGTAATTAACCTATTATTTCTTATTTGGCTTCCCACCAAAGATTCTTCTGAGTCCCTGAATACAGACAATGGTCAAAAGCCTTTTGTAGAACTTTGAGTTCGCGCATGCCACTACTTACAATGATACTTGTGAATGCGGGCATTGATGTTGCAAGTATTTATTTTTTTTTTTTTAGTTACTTATAAACTATTCTTGCAAAAAAAAGACATCGCAACTTTATTGTATATATTTACACGTTTATTTTTTTGGTTAAATATTTTTTACGAACAGGGAAGTAGAAAACTACCGTGTGTGTACGTGCATATTTAAGTATATTTCTCTTCAAGAAGAGAAATTGAACTAAAATAATTAATAGGTGAATAAGTGCATAAGTAAACACAACAGTTTTTATGTCTTACGGAAAATGAATATTAGGTCACAACAATAATTGTAATTAATAAAGACCAAATAAAAAATGAAATTATGATAATCACGAGAAAATTTTTTATTTACTAACAATTTTTATCGTGATTATTATAATTTCATTTTTCATTTGGTTTCTATTAATTACAATTATTGTTGTGACCTAATATTCATTTTCAGTAAGACATAAAAACTGCTGTGTTTACTTATGCACTTATTCACTTATTAATTATTTTAGTTAAATTCCTCTTTTTGAAGCATATTCATGAACATACTTCAATAAGTATATTTATAAATATACATATTTGATTTCTAGCTATGTATCCAAGTCATTTTCATAATCATCAATAATGTTGCTTTTCTCTTATCTTCGACTTTCCCTCATTTTCATTTCATGCCTTGGAATTCAGCTCAGTCTGTTCGTGACATTACTTATTTGTTCCATAATAATAATAATAATAATAATAATAATAATAATAATAATAATAATAATAATAATAATAAGAAGAAGAAGAAGAAGAACACAGCACCCTTCAGCAGCTCCAAAAGATGCCAGCAATAACAACAACAACAACAACAACAATAAAAATAACTAAGCAAATGCAAAAATGAAGAAACAAAGTTTCAGTTGTCAAAAGCAAAATGGAGAACAATGTTTGGCTTTAAAAAAAATTATGGCAAAAAATATATATAAAAAAACACAAACACACTTTTTACAGACTGACATAGGAAATATTCAAGGCTTACAGAAATTCTACGCTCGAAGGGAGAAATACGATCGCCAAATTGAGAATTTACTGCGGGGCAAAAACGACGGCGAATATTTTTCCTCGGGTCCCGTGAATAAAAGAACTCTCGGCCGACTCCGACTCCTTGATATTATTGATTGCGTAGGCAATACCTCCGAGCCTAAGTCTTGGAATTCTTGTGGTGCTTATTGTCACGGAAGAACGCAGAGCAGGAGGGCTGGATATTTTTATTCTGTCTAATTAAATAAAAACTTTAGTGTTTTTATATATATATATATATAATATATATATATATATATATATATATATATATATATATATATATATATATATATATATATATATATATATATATACAGTATATATTTATAATTTCTGACTCACATCAGGATCGAACACAAGTCTTTCAATTGAAAGACGAGACCGCTACCAACCATGCCACACAAGTCATAAAAGAAGTTGGAATCTTGTGTGGCCTGGTTGGCAGCGTTCTCTTTCAATTGAAAGACCTGTTTCGATCCTGACGTGAGTCAGAAATTTATTTCTGTTGCACACGTGATTGCGTGTTGATATATATATATATATATATATATATATATATATATATATATATATATATATATATATATATATATATATATATACATATACATATATATGCATGCCTACATATAGTCTCAGGTTTTTATTTAAATACGCAGAATAAAATAATGCAACCTATCTGCTCTGCGTTCTTCCGGAACAATAAGCACCGCAACTTCCATGACTTAGGCTCGGAGATATTGCCTACCCAATCAATAATACCAAGGAGCTGGAGTCGGCCGAGAGTGTTTCATTCACGGAAGCCAAGGAAAAATATTCGCCGGCGTTTTTGCCCTGCGATAAATTCTAAATTTGGCGATCGTATTTCTCCATTCGAGCGTAGAATTTCTGGGAGCCTCGGATATTTCCTACGCTAGTCTTTAAAAAGTATGTGTGTCTGCTTTTTTTTTTACTTTTACTTTTACTTTATAGTCTTATGTTCCACCGCAATTTATGTTCTTTGTTTTGATTTTGTCTTGTGAATCAAGGCTCTCAATGCCTGTATTTACTCGATTAATATATACATACATACATACACACACATATATATATATATATATACATATATTTGTGTATATGTATATATATACACAAATGTATATATATAATGTACATATGTATAGAGACGCACACACATATATTTATACATATATATACATATATATATATGTGTGTATGTATGTATGTATGTATGTATGTATGTATGTATGTATGTATGTATGCGTTTCGATCAATACATTACCATGACCATAGTTTCTCATTTAAATTATACGCGCCTTCGTTACCCATGCGTAGGACTAAGATAGGCTAAATCGCATTCACATTTTTTCTCCCTTAACACTTTGCAAAGCATCGCACGTACTATACATCTAAATGGGAAATAAGCGAACAACACTGATATAACAGAAACTGATGATATGTACAGAACAACTAAAGAAAAATATAAAATCCAAGAACAAAACCATATGAATGAACACACACAAAGAAGTAAAAAGGATTTGAAAAGAGGGATTAGCCAAAGAAAGGAAATTCCCGAGTTATTCCTGAATTACAACCAAAAACCCTTAAAACGATGGCAAAGGGGAAAAGAGGAGAGGGTTGCCACACGCCGCCATAACAATCAATTGTTCCTCGACAATTCTGCTGGACTTCACGCGTGGAGCTTAACTCTAAGATTTTAACGCATTTATTCGTACCCAAAACCAATCTTGGGGTTTGTTGGGTAACCTTTTATGGATGTAGAATTAAAAATTTATCTTTCATTTTTAGTAATATTTCACTGTTCAGTGAAATAAATAACTGTGATAAGTGAAGGCGCAGACCTGACATTTTAGGCCAAGCCAATATTTCAGTGAGTCAAATGCTACTCAGTGATAATTTTAATTATATTCATATAATTAAGGAAACAATAAACAGAGAGAGAGAGAGAGAAAGAGAGAGAGAATGTATGTATGGGTCCATACACTGTAGAACGTTATTAAAACATAAATTGAAAAAGGATGAGAAAGAAAGACGAAGGGAAGAGAAGAGGGAGATAAGAGGATATTAACAAGAGGCGATGATTTAAGGAAGGGGAGCGCAAGAGAACAGTAATAGGAGGGAATAGAAAGTGAGGGGAAAGGATGCAAGGAAAAGGATGGGATCCAGGAATAATACATTGGACCAGAAAAGGAAATGAAAAAGGAGAGAGAGAGAGAGAGAGAGAGAGAGAGAGAGAGAGAGAGAGAGAGAGAGAGAGAGAGAGAGATAGCAAACGTTCAGGCACTTGTATTTTAAAATGTTGGTTCCTGTATAAATCGTAAACAAGTCAAGAGAAGAGAGAGAGAGAGAGAGAGAGAGAGAGAGAGAGAGAGAGAGAGAGATGGGCAAACGTTACAGGCACTTGTATTTTAAATGCTGGTTCCTGTATAAATCGTAAACAAGCCAAGAGAGAGAGAGAGAGAGAGAGAGAGAGAGAGAGAGAGAGAGAGAGAGAGAGAGAGAGAGAGAGATGGGCAAACGTTACAGGCACTTGTATTTTAAATGCTGGTTCCTGTATAAATCAAACAAGCCAAGAGAGAGAGAGAGAGAGAGAGAGAGAGAGAGAGAGAGAGAGAGAGAGAGAGAGATCAAACCGGCAAACGTTACACGTATTTGTATGATAAAAAGTTCATCTTTATATAAATCATTAACAAGTCCTGAGAGAGAGAGAGAGAGAGAGAGAGAGAGAGAGAGAGAGAGAGAGAGAGAGAAATGCTGCAATCATTTTGCCGTTTTGTCATGTCAAAAACATCTAGAGCGAAGAGAGAGAGAGAGAGAGAGAGAGAGAGAGAGGATAACGCAATGAATGGGAACACAGTATGTCAAGAGGAAAGGGGGAAGGAAAATTAACAATTGCTGATATCACGGAAGATGGGAGAGGGATGAAAAATGAAAATAGAAAAAGAGAAACGAAAAAGAGAGTCGGTTAATGTTACTTGACCTGTATTTGGAATTTACTTCGAGATGCGCTGTAATAGGATTTCGTTTTTATTCACGTTTTAATTACTGCGTGCACAAAAATTCACGCGTATTTATAATTATGTTTATGATAAATCATTATATATGTATATATATATATATATAAAGACATATATATGTATATATATAAAATATATATATCCATACATACATATATATGTAATTCTGATAGCCACAATGCCCTCTTAACTTCTCGAAGAATTCGAGAAGTTAAGAGGGCATTGTGGCTATCATAATTATATATGACCAGCAGATTCTACATACATATATATATATACATTATATATATATATATATATATATATATATATATATATATATATATATATATATATATATATATATATATATATCACGATATGAAACGATATTTGACTTGTAACATTCGTGACTATATATATATATATATATATATATATATATATATATATATATATATATATATATATATATATATATCTTTATTGTTATCTTTTGCTGAGACCATAACTTCCAGGCTCAATACAGAAAAAGACATGGGCTCTGGAGTAGACGTTTTCAGACACAGACAGAAATATCAACCAGGCAACAATGAAAAAACGAAAAAAACTTAACAATATTTATTACACAAAGAACTGAAATTGAACACAACAAATTTTCCTTAAGTTACTTCCAACAAAAGTACAAACAATTTTTAGCACTTAATAAATGAACACTGTTCACGTAATACCCTAAAGCTACATACTAATTCCCTAACATAGACTATTACGTGGTAATCAAAATTTATAAACAAAAAGAAAAATATTAAATCATCAACCTCTACCTAAAATTATACTAAAGGAAGAAGGAAGGAGAAGATCATAAAACAAGAAATAAAGCCTTAAATCTCCTACCTAACTTTATAAAGCTAGACGCAAAGATAGTTATAATAAGTTGGGAAAGCAGTGCCTCCAAACAACTTACAAAAGACAAACAAACGCAACGGATATGAACACTTAAAAAAAAACAATACGAAATAATATAAATTACACCTGAAATAGTTGTAATAACATTTTCAGAGCTGTCACGCCCCGAAGAAAGCAGTTACGACGCACGAGGAAAACACGGAGCTATATCTATCTCACTCCGAAGATGAGGGGCCAATCAAGAGGTGTCCTGCTGTAATCCTCATGAACACACGCACTAGTGTTGTAGCAATTGTCCACAAAATATCCAGGACAAACAATAAACAGCACATTACCTGGTGATATCCACCCTACTGGCCACCTCACGGGTTTGCATTCTTTGCAGCTGCTGGAGACAAATGTGTAGATCCAGGAGACTCCTGAGCCATGTCAGGAAGTGGAACAAAATAACGAAGATCCACTAATCAGAGGACACCTCTGATATACCAAGGCTATGTTGGTCCTGGAGAAGTTCAAACAGAAGCCGAAGGAGTGCAAGTTTTTAACACTCAAGAATACGGTCACAACGTCTCCAATCAAGCAGTCTGCAGCAATATTGTGGGTCGCTCTACTAACCTGAACTCCCCAAGATACACACCCTCCTCTGACGACACTTTGGGTCCACGTCACACGCCCAAAAATAAGAATATAAAGAGCATAGCACTATCACTTAAACACCTGGCGGGAGGAGGAGAAACAGCACTTCAAAAACAGCTGAAGGCTAAAAACAAACCCTTCACAAAAGCTTAAATTTAACCTTAAAACTAAAACTTAATTTAAGGAAACTAGTAACTTAATTTAAACTTTATTAATATAAAATGAAAGCAATTTCCTTAAGAGCAAAATATCAAGAAAAAACTACGTTAAACCTGATATTTATATATATATATATATATATATATATATATATATATATATATATATATATATATATATATATGTGTGTGTGTGTGTGTGTGTGTGTGTGTGTGTGTGTGTGTGTGAAAGGTTGTAATTTCCTAGGCCGTAGTAAGTCTTTCCATTAAACAAAGACTATTTGAGGTTTAAGTTACCTAGAGTTAAGCAGAGCATGAATATATTATGACATTAATTTATGGCACAATAAAGAGATTGCCCATCTTCTTCCCACCCCCAGCCAAACATCCATTATTCATCTAAGTAAGAAATTCGGACTATCAAGGATTAGGAATCTGTGCTGGTACAAGGCTATCTTTCTTCATCATGAAGTGTTTGTACAACATCTTTCCCTAATAATGTTGTAATGAACGGCTGCTTTGCTATTCATGATGCATCTCAGTTCTGAGGATGCAGTTGCTTCATTTTGTACAGTACCTCCTGTTTAGTTCTACTGTTAAAACTGGCTATTTATATGCAACAGCCCTTTCTAGAACATTGTACCTTTGCTAAGAGTAGCCAATGTTATCCTCTGTGTGCTAGTGTTCAGCAGTTGTATTTCATTAAAGCTTTTAAGAGTAT
This sequence comes from Macrobrachium rosenbergii, assembly GCF_040412425.1. NCBI lineage: Eukaryota > Metazoa > Arthropoda > Malacostraca > Decapoda > Palaemonidae > Macrobrachium > Macrobrachium rosenbergii. The sequence goes on from NC_089781.1 coordinate 85,816,216, forward strand.
CCATTTTTCACCACAATTTATCATTCGTCATTATGTTAATGGTAATGCTGGTTGCTTATGTATTGTAGAAAGGTTTGGTGATATTTCACATCACTCCGAAGGGGTAATTCGAATGAAATGCTATTAACTGAGTCCCCAGTGAGTACCCGGTGGGTCGGGAAGCTGGGTAAAACACTCTGGTACGCAAGGTGTGCCGCCTGCCCAGGTAAAGTCTCAGGTGTAGTTTAAGTGTTCAAGTTCTAACTTCATTTGACCTGTGTGGGTCTACTGGAAGTGCCTTTGCCTTTCACTTCAGAGTTACATATTATATATATACATTTACATACATACTATATATATATATATAGATATTATATATATATATATATATATATATATATATATATATATATATATATATATATACATACATATACACATACATATATATATATATATATATATATATATATATATATATATATATATATATATATATATATATATATATATATATATATACATATACAGTATTATTTTGTAAGGCTATCGTTACTATTAATCATAATCAGCTCATAACCCTTACAATTTTTCTCCCTCACATTATACGGATTCGTCCCCAGTCCAATGCCTAAATTGGTGGTTTTACAGAAGCAGGGATTCCTGGGAAAAAGCACCATACCATTTCGAGATGACAACAGCAGCATGTCCTTTCTTTTTTTTTTTTTCATTATTCCTCCGCAACGCAAAATGATTGATGGGACTTTATTATGAGTCCAGGATCTTTTACTTGCGGCGAAAATTGCGAGAAAAAGCGAATAAGAGCAGGGGGAAAAATTAATGAATGATCGTTACATTACTCATTAAATTTCATTGGACCATTTCATAAATATAATGCCGTGGTTTCCCCCACAGCTGCCATAATCACGTACTGTGTCGTGAGACAGATATGAATTTAGAATTAGACTGAAGGGAATACTGGTCACATTACTGATGAAAGGAATGAGAAGCATTGTATCATAATGCTCTGAAATAGGTTATCAGAAAAATTGAAAATTACCATTACTGTTGTTGCAGCTGTTACCACTACTAATATAAATAATAACCAAGAAGAGAAAATAAAAATATCTGTAATGCATAAATAATCTAAAAAAATATTATATGCAAAAGAATCACCAAGTTGGTTTCATGAGAGAGAGAGAGAGAGAGAGAGAGAGAGAGAGAGAGAGAGAGAGAGAGAGAGAGAGAGAGAGAGTATTAAGGCGTAAACTGGCATTACTAAGGAAACTGTTTAAATTTAGATTTTGAAAAACACAGAAATCGTTTTTGAGTATATTTGCAAAGCTTATGGCAAATCCTTAACAAATCTGGCAAGAGTGGCAATTCCATGTCGACCAAATCCGGCAACTACAGCAGCTTGTAACAAATCAGGCAATAAAGAATTTCAATAATTATCAATACAGTGTATCAGGCAAACACTAAACTTTATCATTTTTTATACAGCAAATCTTGCAACTTCTGCTTCTTAAAAATGCCACAAGCAATAATTCTGATAATGACGGCATTTTTATAATATCATTTGACACATCTGGCAACCACAGCTAGTTTTCAAGCGAGTCCCTTACCGCGGAAGATACAACGAATAATCTTCATAAAATGAAAATTTTGATATGAGGAACCATGGCTCTGTAAGAAACGAAAACCTGGTTGGTTAAACCATTATATAATGTTCTTAATACCCACTGCAAGTAATTATTATTATTATTATTATTATTATTATTATTATTATTATTATTATTATTATTATTATTATTGTTTAATAAAAATCCACAATTATATAGTAAATATATTACTATGTAAAATATGTAAAATAAACCAAAGTGCTAACGTTAACGTTAGCACTGATGAGGAACACCGTTCAAGTGTTCGAAAGTCTTTGGTTCATTTTTATATATTTTACATAGTAATATATTTACTATATAATTGTGGATTTTCATGACACATTGTTTTTCACGAAATTGTGAATCTATTATTATTATTATTATTATTATTGCTGCTGTTGTTACTGAAAAGGTACGTACATTCGTATGGAACAAATCAAAATAGTCATTAACTTGCTGAAGATACTTCCACCAAACAGAATATTTCTTTTTTTGTGGAAACGGAAACACTGATCGAAGAGATGAGAAATATACTAAAATACATAAATAAATTAAATGAGTCGTACACACGCAGGAAAGTTCTTTTTCTGGATTTCTTGAAATGTTAATCATGGCTAAATTCATTCTAACAATGTTTCACGTTTGTAATCTCCAAAAGTTGCCGGTACAGCATATCGTACTAATCCCTAATCCCACTGATAACGGTAATCCCCATTAGGTCACATGTATGTTCATTATTATTCTTTTACAAGGATGTATCTTTGTTCATTTTGTTAGATTAAGCTGACAGTAAGAGCGAGGGTTTTTGTAAGGGAGTATCTATATTACCATACAGTAAAACAAATAAACACGCCTCTCGTCACACACATATCTCAAACAGGTTGAATACAAGTCAACGACTTATTGGTACTTCCCACCAGTGTTTCAAACGATTAAGGCTGATTCACATTATAACATCACGTCACCGACACATCACGTCACGCCAAAATACGTGAGAATTTCTTACATGTAATCAAACGGGATTGTTCACACCATCACGTCGCCTCACTATCAAGCACACGGCACCCACCGTCACATCACGACACGTTTTCTTGAAAGAGTATTTTGACGAGACGTGACGGCGCTTATGCAAGTTTCTTAGCGCTAAATCTGTGAGGCGCTGAGGCCGGGCACGTACTGAACGGGATCGTGACGGACAGTGTGAATACAAGGTACGGCTGATGGGACGGTGACGTGACGTGATGTGTCGGTGACGTGATGGTATAATGTGAATCAGCCTTTATGCAGCATCTGCTGATGGTTCGTTCTCCATTTACGGTCGCTGACTTATTTTCAATCTGTGATATATAGGCGACAAGTTGTCGACGCGTGTTTACGACATGTGTAGAAGCACCATAAGGTTCATTCATAGTTTTAGAACAATGGTTCTCAACTGGTGGTCCATGATGACACTTTGGGTGGTCCACAGTACGTTCACTGGTCCATGGCCTGCAATGCGTTGAGAACCAATGGTCCATGGCCTGAAACGGGTTGAGAACCAGTGGTCCATGGCTTTAAATGCTTGAAACAGGGTCCATGGCCTGAAACGCGTTGAGAACCAGTGGTCCATGGCTTTAAATGCGTTGAGAACAGTGGTCCACGGCTTTAAATGCGTTGAGAACAGTGGTCCATGGCCTGAAACGCGTTGAGAACCAGTGGTCCATGGCTTTAAATGCGTTGAGAACAGTGGTCCATGGCCTGAAACGCGTTGAGAACCAGTGATCCATGACCTGAAACGCGCTGAGAACCAGTGGTCCATGGTCTTAAACGAACTGAGAACCGGTTTTAGAAAACCAAACTAATTATGCTGAAACCGAGCGGGTGTTAACCGTAGAGTAGAAAGCTCGCATTCCAGAAGGGTTTAAATTAATCCTGTTTTTAACGGAGTCGTTAAATTAACACAGCAAACACTAGATCTTACTGTATGATAGGGATCCATGTGCAATAGCCTCTTCATTCATCATTTAATAATTTCGGCAACATTCATAAAAACAACAGGTTTCTTTATAGGAGGAATATTACTTAAATTAAGAAGGGTCTCACCATGACCCAGATGAGGTGGAAAACGCGATAGATTTAAAAGTTATATAAGTCTAACATGGATAATAATTGTTTGTTTAAATGCCTTACTAGGAGTTTGTTGGGGGTGAAAACGCGACAGGGAATGTTTCTAAATAAATGTACATGAACACAGAGATTTTCTTAAGATAAAGAAACAATTCATATATCCATATCTATATATGTTTATATATATATATATATATATATATATATATATATATATATATATATATATATATATATATATGTGTGTGTGTGTGTGTGTGTGTGTATGTATGTGACAACAAATAAAAATAACTACCTAAATAAAAAAGAATGTACAATAAAAAACAAAAATCTGACTCTTCGTCAGTCACTCCTACTTCGTATTGAAAAGCTCATAAGTTAAAGTGAAAAATTATTTGGTATGAAATATATAAGCGAAATAAACAAGCTGAACACATCTGCATCTGGTTATTAAACCGTAAAAATAGTCGCCACAAATTACAACCGAGTTATTCTGGGTCGTGGAAGCGTTCCCAGTAAAAAGAAGTAAAAAATGAGCCGAAGTTTCTTCAGCACAATCGAGTTTTCTGTGCATCGTATAATCAAGGCCACCGAAACTAGATCTATCTTTCGGTGGTCTCGGTGTAATTCTGTATGAGCCGCGGCCCATGATAATTTGACAACGGCACGATGGTGTACCATATAGTTGCCAGAAGCACGATTATGACTAACTTTAACCTTAAATAAAATAAAAACTACTGAGGCTAGAGTTGCAATTTAGTATGTCTGATGATTGAAGGGTGGATGATCAACATACCAATTTGCAGCCCTCTGGCCTCAGTAGTTTTTAAGATCTGAGGGCGGACAGAAAAATGCAGACAGAAAAAGTGCGGACGGACAGACAAAGCCGGCACAATAGTTTTCTTTTACAGAAAACTAAAAGAAGTGTCTACACTGTATTCCTCAAATTCCTAATTCTAGTTCCTAAGCCCTACTTATACGAATAATTCCAGTCATATAATACTAGACAAGTCACATTAATTCCTGGAAATTTATTTGTAATCTTTACTTTATCTTTGGAGAAGTAACCCATTATCTTTATGAATCAAACGCTTCTAAAAACAGAAGTAATTAATTACTTTGGTTTATCATTTTCAAGACTGCTACAACAGTTCTGAATATCAGTAACGCATTTAAATCTCGAAATTAAAAAAAACATATGAGAGATAAAGCTGACTTTTTTTCGTCAAATACCAAACTATAACCTTACATTAAGGAAGGAAATGCATGAATTATCTTCTTACTCTGATTATAATAAACCTCCCTTTAGTAACTTGAAATAAACCAGTTTTCTCAATTTCATTCTACGCATAAATAAGGTTTTGATCGTATCGGAAGTCTTTAAAATCCTGCTGAGACACTGCCATATACTAAAAAAAAAAAAAAAAATTTTCACACGTCCTGAACAAAAGCCAAACGTGAAATACGAAGTTGCAAGAAGCCGCCAGACAAATATTGGACTTTTTTGTTGAAAAATGAATGCTATCTCCGGTAAGCCTGCATCCAATGTGGATGATATCCTTCTGGTAAATTGGGTAAACTGCATAAAGAAAAGAGAGAGAGAGAGAGAGAGAGAGAGAGAGAGAGAGAGAGAGAGAGAGAGAGAGAGAGAGAGAGAGAGTTTCGAACGGCAAGAGAATGTGATTATCCAACAGAGAGAGATCAGAGAGAGAGAGAGAGAGAGATGATGAGAGAGAGAGAGAGAGAGAGAGAGAGAGAGAGAGAGAGAGAACGTGTATGTGTTGATGGTAAGAGGATTGATCATCCAATGTAGAGAGAGAGAGAGAGAGAGAGAGAGAGTGTCGATGGTAAGAGGATTGATGATCCAATGTAGAGGGAGGCGACATCATCTTAAAAAGCGTATTCCAGTCTCCCTAGGGAAAGCCAGGTAATCCACGTGCTAAAGTTTGTATGGTCTATTGTTCCCTGAAAATCGAAGTTGTCGCCTGCTGTTATTACTCCAATAAAATGGGGGAAGGACTCGCCTCTAAACTGGCAAAATATTATGACCATGAACGCGCAAAGATATTCATGTTGTAAAAAGATCAGTTCTTGAGTTATGCTTTTTTTTTTTGTTTACCTTGCAACTACTTTCGTCAATGTAGGTGGGATGAGGGAATGTTTTCGCCGTGTGTGTGTGTGTGTGTGTATGTGTATGTGTGTGTGTGCGTGTATTTTGACAAAACATCTGGCTTTAAATGAATTTGAAAGGAAAATATTCATTGGGGACACTTTCCAGGGAAATTTGACTAAACGTCGCTATGGAAACCATCTCGCTCGTTAGGAATGAGCACTAGCAGCCTTGCCACCGCCTGTTAGTTTTTTGGCATTCTCTTCGTATTACTTCCAATAAATTCAGGCATTTTTAAAAACCAGAACTAATCCATTCACAGTTAACAGGCCATGAAAGAGGTATGCCTTATTAATGGACTATCGTTCCTGTATGTTATTTACAAACAATTGTATACATAATTTCCTGTGACATAAATAATAAATAATCACAATTCCCAGTTAGTGTACAAGGGTAAAATAGAGAGGGGCAGACTTTCAATATTTACTGTAAATACTACAAAAACGTTTGCGTTGCACTTTTTCCATCCTTCTATCACTAGCATCAACACACCTAATTCTGTGTAATTAGTAAAAGAAATTATTGATGATAATAAAAAACATCATCAAAAACAAGTACAAAATGCGCCGAAGTTTCTTCGGCGTAATAAAATTTTCTGTACAGCAGCTACAGCGCATAATCAAGGCACCGAAAATAGATCTATCTTTCGGTGGTCTCGGTATAATGCTGTATTAGTCGCGGCCCATGAAACTTTAATCACAGCTCGGTGGTGGCTTATCCTTTATCGTTGCCAGAAGCACGATTATGGCTAATTTTAACCTTAAATAAAATAAAAACTACCGAGGCTACCGGGCTGCAATTTGGTATGTTTGATGACTGGAGGGTGGATGATCAACATACCAATTTGCAGCCCTCTAGCCTCAGTAGTTTTTAAGATCTGAGGGCGGACAGAAAAAGAGCGGACAGAAAAATGTGCGGACAGAATAAAGCGCAGAGGGACAGACAAAGACCGGCACAATAGTTTTATTTTACAGAAAACTAAAACTGGAAGCGACAACACTTGCTAAAATGGTAAGGATTATCTATTATAGTCAGTTACAGCTGTAACTCACTACAACAGATAATGCTACTGGACTGCAGATATCTACTGAATGCACGGATGGAGGGAGAGATCGGCTCAGATTACGCATATTCACGAACCTCCCAAAAAGGAGCAACGAGAGACTTCAGAAACGAATTTTCGAGTCACAAGTTACCTTCACCTTTGAAATGAATTTCGGAATCCCAAGACCCGATCCACATGCAAACAGCAGCGATCAGAATCTTGATCGTTTCTGCTTGGGTACCTTTTGTGACCTTCGTAAGCGTCATCTCCATAGTTTCATTTCGATTTTCTAAATGCTTCTGGAAACGTTTCATCGTTCGGATTTTATTTTTGCTTTCTTTCCACTTTAACGAAATTAATTGCATTTCAGTCAGAAGTTAGGCATCAGGCATTTATTTTTAAACTACCAACACCCAATCGGTGTTACTAAAGAACTACCATCTTCAAAAATAAAATGAACATAATGATGAACTGTAAAATTCATTACTCAAAGGAAAAATATCCTTAAAATATATCTGTTAATTGCAGGGCGTGATTACAGCTTAACTAACCTAAAAATCCGACCCGAAGTTAACTTTTTAATTATTAGAGTTTGAAACTGTGTTGTTAACTTTTGTATAATTTAAAAGCTACACCACTCATTTCTAGGCAAGAGCTTCACTGTGTGAACTCACATTATATTTCCTTTTGTTGTCTTTCTTCAATCTTCAACTGAAAACCCTGATGGCCGGTCAACAGACTTTAGCCTCATTTCAAGAGCCCTCTAATTTTACTAGTGTCACTCATGTAGTTATTCCTCTAGCCTTTTAAATCTTCAATTAAAAACCCTAACAGACTTTAACCTCACTTCAAAAGCCCTCTGATTTTATTAGTGTCACTATGTAGTTATTCCTCTCACATCTTTAACTCTTTAATTAAAAACCTTAACAGACTTTAACCCCATTTCAGGAACTCTGATTTTATTAGCGCCACTCATGTAATTATTCCTCTCACATCTTTAACTCTTTAATTAAAAACCTTAACAGACTTTAACCCAATTTCAAGAGCCCTCTGAATTTACTAGTGTCACTCATGTAGTTATTCCTCTCACATCTTTAACCCTTTATTTAAAAACCCTACCAGACTTTAACCCAATTTCAAGAGCCCTCTGATTTTACTAGCGTCACTGATGCAGTTACTCATCTCACATCTTTAACTTTTCAATTAAAAACCCTAACAGACTTTAACCCAATTTCAAAAGCCCTCTGGTTTTACTAGCGTCACTGATGCAGTTATTCATCTCGCATCTTTAACTCTTCAATTAAAAACCCTAACAGACTTTAACCCCATTTCCAGAGCCCTCTGATTTTACTAGCGTCACTGATGCAGTTATTCATCTCGCATCTTTAACTCTTCAATTAAAAACCCTAACGGACTTTAACCCCATTTCAAAAGCCCTCTGATATTCCTAGCGTCACTCTTATTCCTCTTAGATCCAAAATCATTTTTATTTTTCCTCTCCTCCATCGCTTCACCAAAAACTCTTCACTACTATTTTATATCCTTAAGATTTATGGATTGATTAATTGACTGACTGAGGTACCTAGACTGTCGATACAATGTTAACGGTCGTCGACTCCGAAATATAATCAAGATCTTAGATTCCTGAATTCTTACATTTACTTGGCATTCGCTTACACGCTATCGAAAGGTATTATTGTTTTACTGTCACATTTTAACGCTTTAAAGATATGGAATTGCATATTCATTATGAAATTAATGAATATCAATTTTTTTTAACTTTGTAACGGGAGGTTATATTGGTAATATTTTGCTGAAAATGAGTAATGACTGTAAGGTGTCGTATTCAAGTTTTCATAAAAGACAGAAATTCGTGGCGTATCTGATGCTCATTTTTGTGGCTGCCTCTCGGTATACTGATGTAAAATATTATGCTCGGTAGAGAGAGAGAGAGAGAGAGAGAGAGAGAGAGAGAGAGAGAGAGAGAGAGAGAGAGAGAGAGAGAGAGACTATTCCTCGCGGTGTAAATGACAAGTAAAGTCATTACAGACGGAGTCATGTGAACAGTATTCAATTATTGCATTTAATTTCTATTCCAAAATTCTAAAAAGCAGACAGCTACGTTTATTCTTCCTGCGTTCTGCTGAAATTGGTCCCAGGAAGTTCACAACAATGTTAATAAACAACGTACGTTCCGTTAAAAGAAATAAAGGTTTTCCAAGCATCAGGGCCTTTGCACTTATTCAATTTGTTTGTCACAAAGACTTTGAAAAATGTTTCCCTGTTCAGAAGTGCCCGTGCCAAAAAGGGTGAAGTCAGCTCCGCACAAGCTCTATGGCAGAAGTTTTCAGAAACTTGGGATAAGCTTCTGTTTCGATATAGAGTCATTTAACAAATTACTCGCGATTCTTGACCCTTATTCATTTATTT
>NC_089781.1:85833106-85870606 GCF_040412425.1 Macrobrachium rosenbergii
TATACAAAGATTTTTCAACACAAAAACAAAACACGAAAATTCAGCTGCCGACAGCAGGTCAAGGCTTTGCTCTTTCTCAAACTTCTGTTTCTCCCCTGTTTCACGTAACAGAAATAAGATTATTGTCTGTGCTTGAATGTCACAAAAATGTTTTAATCATAATTAAAACATGGTAGCCAAGTCTCTGCTGTCAATCAAATTCCTCGTCATGTCTTTTCCAATTTACTTAACAGAGACGAAATAAACCGTCTTTGGCTGGTCGTATGAGAATATTTAATCGCAAACAAAGCATATTGCTATAAAATCACTGATTGTCGTCCGTCCATGACTATGTTATTTCTTAAGCTTTTCTCTGTTTCTTTTATCTATACAATAAAAATAAAAACACAAATAAACAATCCCAATTATCATGTATGAAAATTAAGCACTTACAACAAACATGCATCACAGTTAACATTGAACGAAATGAGTAAAAATTTAGAGGAAAGACATATTTGTATCAGAATTATTCTGGTGACAAGAAACTACCTCACAAGAAAGCTAAAACAAAGGAGGTATAACCGTTATTGTACACACACACACACACACACACACAACGAGAATGAAGGAAAAAGAAAAACTGGAAGAGGGGAAAATATAATTATCCAAACAATTTTGTACAGACAAAGCCGACCAATAAAAATCATGGCAACAGAAAAAAATAGGGTAGAAAATCCTATCAGAATATAAAAAAAAAGTGAAAGAAAACGGGCGAAAATAAATTTCATTGACAAACATCGCCGCAGCAGAGAGTTCATTCATAAAGAAAACGCACATCACTCGTGGCCGGATGTCTACTATTTACTCAGCAAATAGTGGTTATTCGCCAGACGTCGATATGCCGTAGATCTCTCTCTGCGTGGGGCTTTCACGCCAATCATATACGAGAACGATGCTCAGCGTTGGGACTGAATGAATTCAATACCTATCCTTGAGTGAAGATTTGTGTTAAACTCATCAGTATACGAAAAAGAAGAGTTTGTTAAATACTGAAAAATAAATGAATATTGTGACATTCAGGTAAGAAGCTTAGTGCTGAAATTAATAACTATACGTAACATATAGTTTTGTTTCGAACCTTTTAAATGCTTCGCTTGCAAGCCAAACAAGATTTGACGGTTCAGTTAATTAAACGAAGTAATTCTTCCACTGAGTCATGAATTTTATTATGCAAATGAATATAGAGATTGCTTTTGCTAATCATACCTTGATTAAAGAATGTTTTTTTAATGCTTGTTAAACTGACCGGATGACGAAAATAAAACATCAACAGCTTATGGATCCCTGAAATATAATTACGTTCAGTAACTCGCATCGTAAATCCTTTACAAAAATGACATCAAGAGAAATTAAATTTCGACCGACTAAAATAACACCTCCAGAGGCATTCGAACACCGGAACGTAACTCCTAAAATTACAATTATGCAGGACACAGGCGTCCAAGCAGAGAGAGAGAGAGAGAGAGAGAGAGAGAGAGAGAGAGAGAGAGAGAGAGAGAGAGAGAGAGAGACCATGAATCAGATTGCTACAGTTTGCATCTGAATCGGTTCTGTTATTCAGAAATTCATTCCCAGATGGAAGCAAATCCGACTCGAAAGTTTGTTTCAGGAGTCTCGTTATTCCTCCTCCTCCTCTGCCTCCTCCTTCCCCCCCTCCTCCTCCTCCTACCTGCTCCTCCTCCTCCTCCTCCTCCTCACCCTCCCGGGAAGTTCATGCATATGTGTGTACTGTGATGAAGCCGTTTTCATCCCCCTCCGCGATTTTGAATATTTGAGGAATGGAAGATAGAATTTAGGGCAAAGGAAAAGCGCTGGGACCTATGAGGTCATTCACCGCTGAAATGGAAACTGAGAGTAGGAAGGTTTGAAAGGTGTAACAGGAGTAAAACTTCGCAGTTTTACTATGAAACAATTGATAGGGCAGGGTGGAAAGTAAGATGGAAGAGGATGTGAGCGGAGGTACAGTAAAAGGCAAGAAAGAGGTTGCATCTAGGGGCCGCAGGGACGCTGCAAAGAACCTTAAGTAATGCCTACAGCGCACCGCATGAGGTGCACTGATGGTACTACCCCCTTACGGGGGAATATTTTGAGATTCGCTTAGCACTAATGAAATGAATCTTTCCTTCGTGCCGACACTTCAGTGTTTTGTTTGGCTACAGTTAATTATGATCAATTGCACCGAATTACCGTTATTCTTAGTACTGAAACAGTAATATAACAGTTTTAAAATCAACTGACAAAGACCTCATTTTTAGTTCTCTGTAAAAGAAAACTATTGAGATGGCTATTTGTCTGTCCGTCTAACTTCAGATCTTAAAAACTACTGAGGCTAGAGGGCTGCAAATTGGTATGTTGATCATCCATCCTCAAATCATCAAACATACCAAATGGCAGCCCTCTAGTCTCAGTAGTTTTTATTTTATTTAAGGTTAAAATTAGCCACGATCGTGCGTCTGGCAACGCTAGAGGATAGGCCACCACCGGGGCGTGACTGAAAGTTTCATGCGCCGTGGCTGAGAGTTTCATACAGCATTATACGCTGTACACAAAACTCGACTGCACTTCGGCGCATTTTTTACTTATTTATATAAAATCGACTATATAAAGCTCTAATTTACTATTGTAGTTAGTAACAGACATTTACTTGTTTGGCTCCCATCATCTATGAACAACTGCACTACATTTTACTCTTAGTACACAGTAATACAACACTTTCAATACAACTGGTAAAATATCCATTTTTTCAATTCAGAAGCGGCTTAGTAAAACTCTGATTTACTATCGTACCGCGTAACGAAAGTAAAATGAATTATATGTCGATTAAAAATTTAATGAAAAACTGCAAAACAATGTTTGTAAACGTTAATAAAAAAATTATGCATCACTCCAAACACGAAAAAGAACACAGCCCAAATATTAACACTTTGTCAACTATAATAATTTTCCCGCGTTGATCACAAAGTTAGCATCCATCCTTCCTTGTTTTCAGCCGTAATAATTTCCTGTGTTGATGATCACCAATTTAGCTTCAGTCTTCCCTTTTACTACCAAAAAATTACAGGTTGAAAACGACGTTTTCAACGAAACAATTGACCAGATTCTAAACCTGAATTACCCTCTGCTCTCTAGGGAACTCAGAATACGGTATTCCATATCTTACTCTCTCTCTTCAGTGGATTACCACTCCCCAAACAACTGACTGCTATCCATCCTTTGTGCTTCTCTCTCCCTCTCTCGACAGGTAATGCCGACATTAAATTACCACACCCCAGACCATTGACTACAATCAATCCTTTGCGCCTCTCTCTCTCTCTCTCTCTCTCTAGACAGGTAATAGTGACACTAATGGCCGACTTAGTGCATTCGACTCTCAAATCAGTTTACTTCATGTTTTTTTTTTAACGAGAACTTCAATATCCGTGACTTGTGGTATATATAGCAACTGTATTTTAATACCTATGGCAGGTGGCATCTCGCAACTGAATTTCAATTGCACTGTGGTGGTATCTTGCAACCGCGTTTCATGCTCCTTGTTTGTCTGGGACGTGTATGGGACGCGTTTTCTTTAACGAGTTTCTCGTAGACTAATTCTTTGAATAATAATAACAATAATGATGCATTTCAATTGCACGTGTGGTGGTACTTTGCAACCGTGTTTCATGCTCCTTGTTTGTCTGGGACGTGTATGGGACGCGTTGTCTTTAACGAGTTTCTCGTAGACTAATTCTTTGAATAATATAATAACAATAATGATGCACACTGTCATTACATAAACTGCATAACTCCCTATAATAAAAGATGAAATCTAAAATATAAACCGGAAACGTAACTTTATCCTAAATATTATGCATTACATCATGCTTCAAGTAAATATAGTATCTACATTTCTATTATCGTATACCAGTTAACCTATTGCTAAAATATAAACATAGTTTCTTAATTTATGTATCGATATGCCTGTTAATATAACCCTAAGAATACAATTCCGAAATGTAAAATTAAGATTTCGATGTAATCGCCAAGAGATAAGTAGCCTATCCTAATGATACACCTTTAATCCGATTTGGGTGCCTTGAGTTGCCAGGTAGCTAATAAAAATAACCTAAACTATAAGGACAAGCGAAAATTGCATTACATTTCCGTAGATTCGTTAGAATCCTCCAAAGGTAATAATATGTCAACCTCCCATTATTATAAAATGCGCTGAGAGAGAGAGAGAGAGAGAGAGAGAGAGAGAGAGAGAGAGAGAGAGAGAGAGAGAGAGAGATTAAAAAAAAACAGCCCAACATAATAGGCGATCTTTTCTCGACCAGAACGACAAAAACATACTTTTAAATACTGACATATTTACGGTGGAAAGATTTTACGACCGGAGTTACGGTGATAACTTGGCGGGATAAGCGACGCACTTTTTCTTTAATAAATGGATATTTGCTATCAAAGGTTTATTAGTCTAAGTGAATTTATGGCGTATTTAGCGACGGCAATTTCATCATACTTACAAGGGAAAACTGGGACTGTCGAATGAAATATTATCATGAATTTTTTTTTTTAGGAGAGTTCCAAAAATGTTTTTTTAGAGCTTTGAAAATGATTTTTCTTACGTAAGTTCCCGAAATATATATTGATTGATATTAGACCAAAATGAGGTCAATATGCCTATGGAGGTTTTTTTTTTCGTGAACTTTGTATTCATTTGTTATATTAAAATTTAATGGAATGTGTAAAATTATGCTAATGAAAATCTTAACTCGATTTTGGTGAGCCAGGCAAAGGCTAAATGGGAAATTTAAAATTATGTACAGAAAAAAACACTTGATTTTGCACTTAAAAAAAAGCTAGTTATCAGAAAAATGAATGGAACATTAATATGAAGAATACTTAATTGTCATTTTTTGAATAATTTACTAATCTTGAAATAAGGTATCTAAAATATCGCTGAATTTGTAAAGGCAAAGCCTCCCCATCTCTCTCTCTCTCTCTCTCTAGGTATAATAGATGCGACTTTTGTACACACATCTTAGAATAGACGTCCAAAATATAGTTGAATATGTAAACGTATATTACTTCCCTCTCTCTCTCTCTCTCTCTAAGCATAATAGATGCGACTTTTGCTCTTCTTGATCCCCGTATCTTATCCTCATGTTATGCTAATGCAATTTATTGCAAGGATGACGAGTTACAGTCTCCCTGGCTTACTTTATTGTGAGAACTCTAACATTTGAATCAGCATTGTCCCTTTGTGATAAAATTTTTTCGCTTACACTACCCTTGTGAAATACTGAAAGCGATATATGTACGTACCTACGTACGTACGTATGTATGTATGTATGTATGTATGTATGTGTGTATATATATATACTATATATATATATACATATATATATATATATATATATGTATATATATATATATATATATATATATATATATATATATATATATATATATATATATATACTGTATATTTTCTTAGCCTTTCTCCTCTGTTTTAGTGATATACCAGAGAATTACTAAATTTTCTAGCTTTCGGAGGTAAAATTTTAACAAAATGACTAATACCGAGATTACTTTATTATTAAGTCTATTAAAAAAAAAAACGCACAAAGAACAAGTAATCATGATTTTGATAACAACTGCAGTTGGTGGTTTAAAAACAACAAAACAACAACAGCAGCAAGTAATCAACAACAACAACAACAACAACAACAACAATAAATAATAATAATAATAATAATAATAATTGTGCTTTTCATACTGACTACACCAAACCTCTTGCAAAGATAATGACGGAAAAACAGGCATCACCCACAACACTGTTAACATAATATTGACTATGCATGAAATATGATATTTTCTTTGTAATAATCAAAATCATAATATTGGCTATGCATGAATTATGATATTTTCTTTGTAATAATCAAAATCGAAAAAATCATAATACCTTCAACGCAACAAGTCCAAAGTTAATGCAAAATCGCGGCATAACTCACAGACTATGCATAACTTGAAGATTATGCATAACTATGCATAACCTGAGTCTGGTGATTTTAAGGATGCATATCGTCAACCCATATTTATTGCTATAGACTGATTAACAGACGAATAAAGTTGATGTAGAAATAGACTTAGCAGGTCGTTGGAGGGGTGGAATAAAATATAGCGGCTGGATCTGATGGCACCAGCAACTGGTGAGACCCAGTAAATGATTGATAGGCTATTACCAGACAAAGACCAATGGGACTCACCATTAAAAATCAGAGTAATGAACTATGTACTACTCTTTTAATGGTGACATGGCCAATGACTGCGTCACTTAAAGATATTGTTATTACTTAATTTAACCTATACAAGGGGGCGGGGGAGGGGGATGGTTGTAGCAAGCCAGCTAAGTAAATAAGGGGTGTTAGGGTCAGGAAAGGCATCCGTCCTTAAAACTTCTGCCAAAAACAATTATGGAATGAGCCGTTAAAAAAAAAAAAAAAAAAAATCTGCTGGATGAGGCGTATTGAAAACAGCGACTCCGAGAAAAGATTAAGCTGAGAAGAAGAGGAATTACGGTATGATTAAGGCACCGTCCTCTTCTAAAGTTGCAAAAATCTTTCCATCGATAGTAAAACTTTGAAGAGATTCTTTGGTAATAAATAGCATCAGCACATTGAAAATGAAAAGTGATTTAGTATTCTAAACTGGCTTTAGAATGAACATGGTCGTTGACGACGAGTTCATTAAAAATGTGTCTATAAATTTCATATGCTATAAGATTAATGCGGCTATAATTAAAGATCATGAGATGTTTCTAAGAAGGGGATGATATTCAGGACTGAATGTAACCCTATGGATAACACGGGGCAAAGAGGACGTGGGAAGGCAAGGGAAAAATGTATCAGGACATTGAAACCTAAACAAGGACAATGAGCAGAAGGCAGAATAGTCATTAACTGGCTTGGTTTATAGGAGGTGACATTAGAAAGAGTTAAGCATCCCCCAGGCCGCCTTTAAACCAAGATATTCGATTCATGAAGAATCGTTTGACTCAAAGTCATTCCGAATAATCTCCGTTCATACAGACTGAGGCAAACTGAGTCAGTTGCCAGTACCCAGTGCATGAGAGAGAGAGAGAGAGAGAGAGAGAGAGAGAGAGAGAGAGAGAGAGAGAGAATAGAATTTTGGCCAAAGGCCAAGCGCTGGGACCTATCAGGTCATTCAGCGCTGAAACGGCAATTGAGAGAAGAAAGGTTTGAAAGGTGTAACAGGAGGAAAACCTCGTGGTTCCACTATGAATCAATTGTTAGAGAGGGTGGAAAGTAAGATGGAAGAAAGAGAATACGAACAGAGATACAGTAAAAGTAATGAAAGGGGTTGCAGCTAGGGACCGAAAGGACGCTGCAAAGAACCTTATGCAATGCCCACAGCGCACCGTATGAGGTGCACTGACGGCACTGGCCCTTACGGGGCCCAGTACATGAGATTGTCAAATTAGTAATGCTTATGGGAAGCACTAAAGCCACAGTATACGTCATTATCCGGTGGTCGTCACTGGAAAGAAACTGCACGTCACTTTCATAACGATAATAAACAGATCAGGACATCTGGTGACGTGGTATTTACACCTCCGTGGACTGGCCGTGAATGATGAAAAAAACTGGTCCAGCCGAATCAGTGAACTTATCAACTGAATCGAATCGGTGTGATCTCAACTGACTCGATTCACCAGGTGTGAACGGATCCGCTGAAGTGTTAATGTGGCGAATCAAGACGAATCATGAATCGTTTTGATCTGAATCGATTCGATTCGCTTGGTGTAAACGCGATATTAAATTAAATGTCAAGAGGATAAATATTAATAACAATAATATTATCTGCGGCCAGGTTTTAATAATAAGAATAATAATAATAATAATAATAATAATAATAAATAATAATAATAATAACCTAGTAAATTGTAACTATGTAGTAAATTGTATACTATATTAAAAGGTTTTACTGAATTTCTAAGTAATAATAATAATAATAATTACTATACAGTAAATTGTATACTGTGTAAATGTAATGCAATTTTTACTATATAACTGTGGATTTTTATTACACAAGGTTTTTCACGAGACTGTGAATTTCTCAGCAAAAATAATAATAATAATAATAAATTGTATACTGTGTAAAAGTAATGCAATTTACTATATAATTGTGGATTTTATTACACAAGGTTTTTCACGAGATTGGGAATTTCTCAACAATAATCATAGTAATAATAATAATAAATATAATAAAAATAATAATAATAATAAATTGTATACTGTGTAAAAGTAATGCAATTTACTATATGATTGTGGATTCAATTCTTACACGAGACTGAATTTTTCAGCAATAATAATAATAATAATAATTAATAATAATAATAATAATAATAATAATAATAATACAGTAAATTGTATACTGTTTAAAGCAATTTACTATATAAGATTTTTATTATCGAGGAACGAGATTGCGAATTCTCAGCAATAATAATAATAATAATCATAATAATAATAAATTCAATGTGTAAAAGTAATGCAATTTACTATATAATTGTGGATTATTATTAGACAAGGTTTTTCACGAGATTGGGAATTTCTCAGCAATAATAATAATAATAATAATAATAATAATAATAATAATAATAAATTGTATACTGTGTAAAAGTAAAGCAATTTACTATATAATTGTGGATTTTTATTACAAATTGTATATAATAATGTAATAATAATAATAATAATAAAAAGTAATGCAATTTACTATATAATTGTGGATTTTTATTACACAAGGTTTTTCACGAGATTGCGAATTTCTCAGCAATAATAATAATAATAATAATAATAATAATAATAATAATAATAAATTGTATATAAAAGTAATATTTACTATATAATTGTCAACTTATTCAACACTGAAGATGATAATAATAAGAAGATTAACATCAACACTGAAGATGATAACAGAGAAGATTAACCGACTGTGAAAGGAGCATCGCTAAGGATCCACATACGAATGAGACTCAAGCGAAAAAAAAATAAATAAAAAAAAGGGTCTTGTCTCAGCGCACAGACGTCACCGCCAGAGAACAAGAGGACAAATGTGCTTGACAACCGTGAACGCAAGGCTAGGCCGTAGGCGTCTCTTCTTAATCTACTTATTTTGGTCTTTTTGTAGGCGGAGCAGCTTCTGGCATAATGTGATGTGCGGAGAAAGTTTTGTTTTCTAGCCCCTGACAGACAGTCAAGTTTGGTTTATTGCCGTTTGCTCTGGAAAATGTTGAGATGGCTCTCGCAGTTACATATTGGCTCTGAAAGTTGTTATATATGAAATCAGCGCATAAAAAATTTTTCTGTATTACGACGAGGAAAGAGTTGCGTGCGGAAATTAAAAATTATAAAAATGGATCCAACTCAAGAAAAAGCAAGTAAAATATGAAGTTTTTTCGGCTCAATCGAGTTTTCTGTACAACGTATAACGCTGTATGAGCCGCGGCCCATAAAAGTTTCAGCCACGGCCCGGTGGTGGCCTGTCCTATAGCGTTGCCGGACGGACGATTTTGGCTAACTTTAACCTTAAATAAAACAAAAACTACTGGGGCCGGAGGGCGGCAATTTGGTATGTTTGATGACTGGAGGGTGGGTGATCAGCATACCAATTTGCAGCCCTCTAGCCTCAGTAGTTTTTAAGATCTGAGGGCGGACAGAAAATATGCGGACGGACAGACAAAGCCATCTCGATAGTTTTCATTTACAGAAAACCAAAAACTGGCTAAAGTATTAAACAATCTCTCAAAGTGTGAGAGTAATATTTCATGAAAATGAAAAGTAAATTGATGCTATCATTATGTTCTAACTATTGTGGGACTGTAATGAAGAAATCGCTCATAAATGGCTTTGTAAAATTAAAGAATAAATCTGAAACCAGTATTCTATTTTTTAATATTGTGCGACACTGAAGTAAAGTCAATATTTTATTAATTAAAATGAAAACAAAGCACCACCATAATGCCCACTACATGGCCCTTCGCATAACAAAATTCTTTCACTACCTGTTGATGATAATACAAGTCGATCAACTTATATAAATGACAAGAATCCGTATTTCCACTTCATTTTATTCCCAGGTTATTAACTGTCTTGATAAAACCCTGATGATTTCCATTCCCTGCGGGTTGCTCGCAGCATTCTGGGATTACTGACGCTCGCATTTGGAGCGTTAGTTATAAATGATATATTTTCATAAACATAAACATAAATAAAAAGCATACGGAGAAAAATAAAGAAGGATTCAGCAAAAGCCAGTTACAAAATGAAATGTCGAATACACAATACACATCCAAAACTTCAGCATAATATACGAAGGCTGTAAAGCAATATAAGAAAAACGCACAAAAGAGGCATACAGGTTATTGATTTAGTAGCCCACGAAAATTGGTGTATTTATATGCGGCAAAAGCAAAGCAAGACTATTTTACTAAGTACCACAAGGACCTGGGATTAACTTTCAGTGACTACCGATAAATTACCTCATAGAAATCAGGGTTCCAGGTCCGAGTGGAAACATGGTAGTCAACTGAGATTTTAGAGATCATTCTGTCATTTGCCTTTTTTTTTTTTTTTTTTACAAAATCCCTGAATCTACGTTACTTAGGCATTTCCGGCACCAGAATACTGCTAGTGAAAAACTGTACTGATAAACTATCGTTCTTGTCTCATATATTAAAACACTATAAAAAATCGATATCCAATAAACCAAATACGTACCATTTACATTCGTAATGTTTACAGCTAGACCATTTTTCTCAGTAATACTGAAATACGTAAGTTGATTCAAGTTCTTCATTGGAAGGATGGGTAGAGCTCTCGCTTAGCACGCTGTTGGCCCAGCGTTCGACTCTCCGACCGGCCAATAAAGAATTAGAGGAATTTATTTCTGGTGATAGAAATTCATTTCTCGTCATAATGTGGTTCGGATTCCACAGTAAGCTGTAGGTCCCGTTGCTAGGTAACCAGTTGGTTCCTAGCCACGTAAAATAAATCTAATCCTTCGGGCCAGCTCAGTGGTCTGGTTAAACTAAGATATACTTAACTTGGAACTTCCAAGATAATCTTGAAACAAATGAACAAAAATTATAAGCTACGTCACTGTCGAATCAGGAGTTCGTTCTTCTTGCTTTTATCTATTCATGATCCAAGAATTATATAAAAATTACAAAAATGATTTCCAGTATGAAGGGGGCAAGCAGAGTGTAAAACATGGGATGCACAGATAAGGATAGGTTAAAATGATGACTGAAACGACTCAAATAAAGGGGTAATTATTATGCTAAGGTTTCATATTTGACTTAAATGATCAAAGATGTTTTGGGGAGTTGTGTGTGTGTATA
Source organism: Macrobrachium rosenbergii (assembly GCF_040412425.1). Lineage (NCBI taxonomy): Eukaryota > Metazoa > Arthropoda > Malacostraca > Decapoda > Palaemonidae > Macrobrachium > Macrobrachium rosenbergii. The sequence goes on from NC_089781.1 coordinate 85,844,547, forward strand.
TATATGTGTGTGTGTATATATATATATATTATATATATATATATAAACATATATATATATATATATATATATATATATATATTTATATATATAATTATATTATATAAATAAATATATATATATATATATATATATAATATATATATATATATATATATATATACACTGTATATGTATGTATGTATGTATGTATGTATGTGCGTGTATGTGTCACTTATATACGGTGTTTCTGCGCTGGCCAAGATCTGAACCATGGCCTGGTTTACAAACGACAGACAGTGACTCAGGTCACTCGGCTATCAAGACGCAACCGTATTTGTAAATGTGAACGAACGCACGCTAGTGCTTGCATGAATGTACAGAATCATACCAAAAATGATTTCACACAGGCAATGACCATTCCAGTACAGAAGCGGCTTTCCCTCTTTCCTTCGCCAAATGAAAGCATTTGCTTCATGCAGAAACATTAATCAGAGTCAACATATAACGCATTTAGACACTGCCTTGATTTGCAAGTTATTCAACTTTTTCCTCCGTGGGGAAAAAAAAAAAACCCAGGGTTGATTTTTAATCACCGGCTGCCCTTTCATCTGTCGCTTCGCCAATAACCAATAAAGTTGTTGGTGCGCTGGAAGAGAAGTAAACAGGAGCGGAATTCGTAAATCGCTTAGAAAAAAGAAAAATAAAACTTTCGCTCGGAATAAATGAACAGGGGAGGATGATGAAGGGAGAGGAACATACGTAGCAAGGGATGTGACTGGGAAAGAGAAAAGGTAGACAAATAATACCGAAACACGGGGAAAAGGGGAATGATGATGATGAGGACGATGATGATGATGATGATGATGGCCAAACACACGCAGCTCTTAATGAAAATTCAGTTAATAAATTCCCATTGAAAAGGACGAGAGGAATTGTGCAGTAATGCGAAATGTTCGCCAGACCCCCTTGTCGTCTATGTACACAGAATGTACGCATTTGCCTATGAGCACAAAATATATGTATTGTACAGTATGTATGTATTGTACAGTATGTATGTATATATATATATATATATATATATATATATATATATATATATATATATATATATATATAATATATAATTTCGTTTGAAATTTAAATAGGAATTGAATGAAGGAATTCTCCTTTCCCTCTCCAAAACTCGAACGCGTACCAGAGGATCTATGCATTCACTAATTACTACAGTGCAGCATTTGTTGTATTTCGAAAGATCTAGTGAATGTTACCAGCAGATTTCTTACATACGCATACATACATACATACAGACATACATACAGACATATACATTTTATGGGTAATCTAGAATTGTTTTTGATGAAGGCTCATTCGGCTTTTTGAAACGCTATCGACTTGTGAAAAACTATTTTTTCTGTCAAAAATAATACAAAAATCCCTTTACCTTTATGGCATTTAATTATCTCACTCTCTGACTTACAAAGATTTGTCTCGATGTAAGTACAATATTTTACAAGGCAGCAGTTCAATTTACATATATATATATATATATATATATATATATATATATATATATATATATATATATATATATATATACATATATATATATATAGCTAATTCATGCACATAAAACAAAAATACATGATTCAGTAAAAGTGACAATGAATTTTTTCTGAGTTACTTTGGAGCGTATTTTATCTTTTGATTCTTGTGATCTTTTAGTTTTGGCAGGCTCCCACTGCAAATATTTAAACATCCCGAATTGTAGGGGAGTCAACTCTTCCTAAAAATACAGCATCTGTCACTGTTCAATTAAGTAAAAATGGTTAAAAAATGACAAGAGATATAGACATGCAGTATAGAAAACGATCGGGGACATGAGATTTTCGGATGGGTGCATACAAAAGTCTTTTTTTTTAAGGAAAGTCAAGAAGCCGAATGTTCCAAAATCACAGTTCAGCTTCGAAAAAACAATTACTAACATTTTTGCCAGGATGGTGACTAACTTGCAAACTGTAATGCACTGCACCAAATACTTCATGAAAAGTTGCATGTCAGTCCTAGTTTGCCCCTGGCTTGGTGCAGCCATTTCATTTGAGTTGTCGGACATATACAGAGAAATACAGACCATGAAGTTGCCACAGAAATATGAGTCATGCTGAGCAAGCTATTGGTAGTAAAACTACAACCTACAGGGGTATCAGAGTAGCTCAACAATGACGTGTTATATTCCATCAACTGTCTGGTTCAAGAATGGAATCTCCTAAAGAGAAAACCTTCAATGAATTATGGCTTCCTAAACTTACACGCACAGCTCACAAGCAGACCATGTAGCCGCTATTACAAGCACACTGTCTCTCACCTCTACTTTGCTTGCTTAAGAGAAGATAACCGTAATGTAAAACTTCATCTGACAAATCTCACTAGAGCGAAATGGCCAACTTTCACTTACTGCGTCTTGACCCAATACCTCGAGGCCTTTTCCCCTCCATTCGTCACGGTAATTAATCACCGGACGAAGAAGTGCTCTTACCGGACCTATTCAAGCTGTTTACGGGTAATTGGCGCAAGCAGATGGCCTGCGAGAATACGGTGATGGATGAACGAACTTTCTTTCGAAACCCGATCCGACTGACATCTTTGAGAAATCGGAGTACTGATCGAACTCTGCTTCCGAGAGAGAGAGAGAGAGAGAGAGAGAGAGAGAGAGAGAGAGAGAGAGAGAGAGAGAGAGAGAGATTATCTGGGTAAGACAGAAGTGAAGAGCGAACTTTCCCTTGTCTTGCAATTTTGTTCGATACCTTTCACTGTGTGTGCGTGTATGTGTGTGTGTGTGTGTGTTACAGAGAGAGAGAGAGAGAGAGAGAGAGAGAGAGAGAGAGAGAGAGAGAGAGAGAGAGATTATCTGGGTAAGACAGGAGGAGCGAACTTTCCCTTGTCATGTCATTTTGTTCGATTCCTTTCACTGTGTGTGCATGCGTGTGTGTGTGTGTGTTACAGAGAGAGAGAGAGAGAGAGAGAGAGAGAGAGAGAGAGAGAGATTTAGTGCTTCAAATAAACCCGGTTCCAAAGCCAGAGAAAGTAATAACATCTACCATTAGATTTAAGACAGTTGCTGAAAGACTCTCAGCAACGTGCAAGCAGTTTCAAGGCTCCCCACCACCGTTACTTCAAATGCTGGTTGTCAAAGGTCAGGCGGAAGTCTATAGTTATACTGAAAATCCTGGAAAATTAGTAATAAAAAATGCTTTACGTTGAAATATAACCTGATTTTAAAAAAATATGAAAAATATGTAACTAGGAAATACCCAAACCTAAACCGTTATGAATTAATCACTGCAGAAAACCGTACACGAGAACGTCGTTAAAAATTAAAATACTTTTTTCTTATTTTTTTTGAGCGTGTTCTCACTGAAAAATGCAACGGATCTTTTTTTTTTTTATATGGAAAGTTCAGGTTTGTGCCATGCCATTGCAAAACTCATGATACTCATAGAGTTTATGACCTTCCGTGACTTTTGATCTATTAGTTCTGTGTGCTGAGAAGTATTCACAATCTTTCAGTCTTTGCGAGAATTTTCAAGACTCACACAATATTTTAGTGCTTGTGAACTGTGCGATTCCCTTCATTTGCGTCTGTGTAACTGTATGTGAGACATATAATTCCCCATACCTTACAGTGCTTGTGCACTTACAAATTCCTTTACCATTTGGGTACTTGAACGACCCATAATCTTTTTTTGTTTGTGCACTTTAAAAAAAATAACGTTTGTGTAATTATATATCTTTTAATATTTTTGTACCTGCATGAATCTTAATCCTGTCCACTTTCTTGTACTTGCATGACATGTAACCCTTTCAGTCTGTACATATATGAATCATAAATTCATCCAGTGTTTGCGCACTTGTATGACTCCTTAATTACTCAAGTGTTTGCGCACTTGAATGGATATTAATCCTTTCAGCATTCATTTGTTTGAACGCCTATTAGTTCTTCCACTACTTGTGTGTCAGTGCAACTTAATCCTTTCAGTATTTGTGTAACTGCGTGACAACATTCTTTCCTCGTTGGCGTATTTATAAAACTCCCAATCCTTTCTGTGTTTGTGTACTCATATGGCTAGTAATCCCTTAAGTTCTTAGTATATACAGTACATGATTCTTCAGCCTTTGAGTGTCTATGTACCGTAATGACTCTTAATCCTTGCAGTGGTTATGAACTGGCACGTCTTTTAATACTTTCAGTAATTATGCACTTTAGTGACTCTGAATATTTCCAATGTTTGTGTACGTCCACGACACGTGATCCATTTAGTGTTTCTGTGCTTGCATGACTCTCAGTTCCTTCGATGTTTGCCGCCTGCATAATTCTTGATTCTTTCAGTGTTCACACAATTTTTGTGTTTGTGTACTCTATCCATTCAGTGTTGGTGTAGCGTATCCATTCAGTATCCTAACATGGCTCCTGATTTAATCAGTATTCACGTAACTGCACAACTCTGAATCATTTCAGTGTTGGTGAACTTGCACGAAACGCAGTCCTTTTAGCGTTTGTGTACTTATTTGACCCGCCATTCCTTCACTGTTAGTTTATTTATAAGAATCTTTTCCCTTGCTTTGTTCTTAACCCTTTCAGCGTCTGTGGACTTGCGGGATTCATAATCCTCAAAGTGTTTTTGTGTTTGAATAACTCCAATTCTGTTGAGCGTCTGTTTACTTATCTGACCTATAATCCTTTTATATGAGTTGCCTGTATGTTTCTTGTATGTGATATAAATAACATAAATACGTATAAATAATAATCACAATTATTCGATTTATGACAGCACGGAAAATCAGTCCAATTAATTATTTAGTCAAATGAACAGATAAAAATTAAGTTTTTGTATATCATTAATTCATTAAAAGTGTTCACAATCTTCAAATGTTAAGAACAATAATGCAACCGTGACTTTCCTGAACTGGCATTTATTATTTCACGAAGTTTAAATTGGCCTTATTTAGACAAACGTACAGGGGAAACATATGATCCATCATACACTATTAATTATTCATATATGCACAAAGTCAATGCCTCGTAATAAATGCATATGTCAGCCCGTTACGTAATACAGTCATTTAAAAAAAAATACAGCGGATTACTTTTATGCGCTCGTGTTTGAAAATTTCTGATGTTTTACAAAAATGAGCTGCAGCTCAAAGCTCGTAATCTTCGAAATATATGGAATGACTTTTTAGGCTCAAAAATGTCACAGTCAGGGACACATTAAAACTGGGAAATTCGTGTCACTTTCACGAACAAAGGTCAGATTTTTCTCTATGGAGGGGTTTTAGATAAAAGAGAGAGAGAGAGAGAGAGAGAGTTTACCACACACATGGTAGGTTTCTTCTCTACTTTTGGCAGTGGCATGTAAACTCCTGAGCCCACGATAATATCTGTATATAGCATATACTGGATAATAAAATTATATATATAATTATACATGCATATATACATAAACACATATACATATATACACACATACATACATACACACATATATATATATATACACACGCATATATATGTGTATGTGTACGTGTATGTGTGTTTCACATGACAACATAATGTCAATAAGTCCCAAATAAAATTTCATTACAAAAATAATAAACATCGTTTTAAAGAAACGCGAAGGAAAAATAGCAGGAAAACGCACACGCACACACACACACACACACACTTATCTCAACATCACTGACATAAACGTACCATTGGCAAGTCACTTTAGCAATGACGAACGTTCCAAACAGTTCACATATCTGTTTTGACCGACGCTGTTAAGTTGAAATATAGTCTCTACGTTACAAAGGGGACCGAAAGACTTTCAGTCAAGGCATAAAAGGCGGCCGTGACAACCGTATATTTGCGAGCTGAGTGACTGGTTATGTGTTCAACTAGGCAAAGATGTACCGTTTTCGTGCTGAGAGTCAGACGACGCAAAGTATATGTAGATGGTTAAGTATAAGATGTTTTTTAATGAAATTTCATGGTAAGACGCAATGGCAATGTATGCAAACATGGATAAAAAAATGTATAAATATGTATTATATATATACAGGCATGTGTATATATATATATATATATATATATATATATATATATATATATATATATATATATATATATATATGTACATACATACATACATATATATACACACAAACACACACACATATATATATGTATATATATATATATATATATATATATATATATATATATATATATTATATTAAATATAATTTATTACATTAAATATGATACTCAGACGACGCAGTGCATACGTAGATAATTAAATATAAAAGTTTTTAAAAAGGTAATTTGAATCCGGGAACACAAAGTATACGTAAATAATTAAATACAGGTATACAATTTCTTTTACATGTAATTTCATGTTAAGACTTAACAACACAAAGTACGCATGGATGCTTAAATATTAAATTTTTCTTTGATAAAATCATTATTCTTTGAGATCACAGCAAAATAACTTTTACTCCTCCAGCTCTGAGAGAGAGAGAGAGAGAGAGAGAGAGAGAGAGAGAGAGAGAGAGAGAGAGAGAGAGAGAGAGAGAGAAAGTTTATTGTAGTAACGCGGGCAAAATCCTCTGGGGATTAATGATCGCTAGCTTTTAACACATTCGTGTACCAGATAAGATCTTTCTCAAATTTGAAGACGGTGATTTATGTCCGATTTAACATTTCATCTCCGTGGACATTTCAAAATTTGTGAGAAACATGAATTTAATAAAGAACTTTTATTTTCATTTTCTCTCAGCTTTGTCCTTGGATATTTATTGTTTTCACAGAATTGTGATGTATTTACATATACGTCATGATGTCGGAAATGTAATAAATTTATTACTAATTGGCAGGACACCCAATAAATTTTCACCGGAGCTTTTCCAAGCATATTTATCGACCCTTTGTTTCAACTGTTGTCAATGGATCATTCTAGGCTCAGCATGAATATATATATATATATATATATATATATATATATATATATATATATATATATATATATATATATATATATATATATATATATATATATTATATATGTATGTATGTGTTGTATATACATATATTTGTATGTATGTGTATATATATATATATATATATATATATATATATATATATATATATATATATATATATATATATATATATATATATATATATATATATACACACACACACACTGGCACGTGCCAGAATATTAGGCGTCCAAAATTCTGGCACATACTGGCACGTGCTAGAATTTTGGGCGCCTAAAATTCTGGCAGGTGCCAGTACCTGCCAGAATTTTGGGGGCCAAAATTCTGGCACATATTATGGAATGTGCCAGTACGTGTTAGAATTTTGGGCGCTTAAAATTATGGCAAGTGACAGAATTTTAGGTGCCCAAAATTCTGGCATGTATTCTGGGGGCCTAAAATTCTGGCACGTTCTGGCAGGTGCCAGAATAGGTGCCAGAATTTTAGGCGCCTAAAATTCTGGCACATATTCTGTCACGTGCTAGTACATGCCAGAATTTTAGGTGCCTAAAATTCTGGCACTTAATGGCCAGTGCCAGAATAGTTACCAGAATTTTAGGTGCCTAAAATTCTGGCATGTCTTCTGGCAAAGCCAATGCATGCCAGAATTTTGGGCTCCTAAAATTCTGGTATGCACTGGAAGGTGCTAGAATAAGTGCCAGAATCTTAGGTGCCTAAAATTCTGGCACATAATGGCCCGTGCCAGAATATGTACCAGAATTTTTGGCGCCCAAAATTCTGGCACGTTACAGTACGTGCCAGAATTTTAGGCGCCTAAAATTCTGGCATGTATTCTGGCACGTGCCAGAATTTTGGCACATATTCTGGCACCTGCCAGTACGTGCCATAATTTTAGGTGCCCAAAATTCTGGCACAAATTCTGGTAAGTGGCAGAATTTTAGGCTCCCAAAATTTTGGCACGTATTCTTGCACGCACCAGAATACATGCCAGAATTTTGGGGGCCTTAAATTCTGGTACATGCTGGCAGGTGCCAGAATACGTGCCAGAATTTTAGGCGTCTAAAATTCTAGCACTTGCCAATACGTGCCACGATTTTAGGCGCCTAAAATTCTGGCACAATGTGGTACATTCCAGAATACGTGCCAGAATTTTGGACGCCTAAAATTCTGGCACGTAGTGGCACATGCCAGAATACATACCAGAATTCTGAGCGCCTAAAATTCTGGCATGTATTCTGGAACGTGCCAGTACGTGCAACAATTTTAGGCGCCTAGAAATCTGGCACGTGCTAGTGCCAGAATTTTAGGCGCTAAAATTCTGGCACGTGCCGGAATACGTCCCAGAAATTTGGCCGCATAAAATTCTGGCACGTGCCAGAATAAGTGCAAGAATTTTGGGCGCCTAAAATTTTGGCATGTACTGGCAGGCGCCGGAATACGTGCCAGGATTTTGGGTGTCTAAAATTCTGGCGCGTACTGTGTATGAATCGATAAAGAATGTGTTAATATTCGGGCTTAGTCAAGATCTAGGATATCTGCAGTATAGAAGCTCCCTTGTATATGGCTTTAAAGAGATTAGCGTTATTTGTATCTTTGATATAAAAGTTAGTAGAATATCCTTATGAAATAAATAACATCTTCAATCTTATTCAGTAGACTCCCAGATTCTTATGTGACAAGCTGAGAAGGACCTTCCTTATATTAAGTGAGTTCAATGCGATGTCACACGGGCACGTTTTCCGTCATCTTTTATCATCCAGCCGACAAACTCTGGACCAAGTTGCAAATATCATTTTCCGTATTAGCGTACAGTGGAGGATGCGTATGTTCGTTACTGTGGTGACGCGCAAGCGAGGCCTTGGATAACTTAGTTTTTGTTACAACTTTACAGTAATCTGTGACGCTAGATCATGGGAATATATCAATCAATATATATAATTTGTCACGCTAGATCATGAGAATATATCAATATACTGTACATAATTTGTGACGCTTAATCATGGGACTAAATTACTTAATATAATTTGTGACGATAAATCACGTGACTAAATCATTCTATTATTTGCTTTTCGGTCCAAAACTCTTCTCCGAGATATTAAGAGAAGCAGGGAAAGGTGCTCATGTGACAACGTCTCTGCAAAGAGCAAAAATGTTTACATTAAACTTGAAGAGAGAAAATTGTAGGCGGCTCAAAAGGGCGTGAACCTGAACAGTATTTGGGTGAAGTAAAATGCCCATTTTTTTCTCCTCACAAACACAATTCCTCAAACTTTCTCCTCCTACAACTTTATTTTCTTCTTATTCTGACCTTCTCTTTCTTTGCTGTTATCTTGTTTACCCAAAAGAGTAATCAGTCGAGAAGTACAGGACACTATGTGCAAGACCATCATTGCGAGACTGGCTTCTATTGAAGCAGTTATTAAAAGGTGGCAATTCAATAATACCTAACTACAATTGGGACCTCTAACAATCTTTGAGGGGGATTCATCAGTTTCTTCAACAGGCAATTAAGAACGAACATGATAGAAACAAGAAGGTGGCAAATGCTTATCTGAGAGGTCAGCAAAAAGTCCAGAAAAACTGTCTATTATTATTATTATTATTATTATTATTATTATTATTATTATTATTATTATTATTATTATTATTATTATTCAGTAGATGAAACCTATTCATATAGAACAAGCCCACTTGAAATTCAAACTGCTAAAGAAATTATGCAGATAGATGGTTATAAAGAAAAATCATAAGACAGCGAGCGTATAGACTAGTGATGCCAAATGCAACAGCTTGTATGAAAATAATACCATGAGATTGTAAATAAAAAAAATAATCTAAACATTAAGATAAAAGTAATGAATGTTACTGAAATAACTCGACGATGTCGCAACATGAGACACTCATTCAAACATTCATTTTGCTTTGCAATGGACATGAAAGCAACTTGGCATTTACATGGTTCTGTTAATGGTAGAGTCACATTACATCAATCTTCCTTCAAACAAAAAAGTTTTTCATGGAAAATATAAATTTGGTTGCGCTTCAGAGCAATTAATCTCTGAAAGGAAATGTGATTGTTAAAAGGAAAGTTATGAAACAGAACGTTCAAAGAAAACGAAAAGGAAAATAACGATTTTAGGAATTAGAAAAAGAGGGAAATGAAAAAGAAAATTACTCGTCTATTTAGAATTTAAAGATGAATAAAATGCAAAAGTAGGTGATAGCGCAACGCATTATTACCATAGAACAATGATTCTCATTGCAATTCAATAATCTACTTACATTTTTATCTATTTATTTATAATCTGTAATTCTATTTTTTCCCTCTTCGAATAATTGATCTCTTCCCTCTGTACAGCCTATGATATTCTGTAACTTCTTTCCTCTTCGAATAACTGATCTCTTCTTTCTGTACAGCCCATTACATTCTGCAACTTCTTTCAAATGAACACCGTATTCTTTGGATGCTTGACTTTCAAGCCAATGGCCCGAGTGGCCTTGCTCCATATGAATGCGGTCCATCTTCTGAATAATGATAATAAGTAAGAAAACCGACAAAGAAACAGAGTCCCCTTTAAAACAACAGATTAAGTTCACAGCGGGGCGGCATCTCCTATTTCAAAATAAATGAAATTCTCAGTGCGGGTGTCATTGCTTATTAAAAAAAAAAAGGAACATTTACACTCAGGACTTCAGGCGCCACCATATATATCCCGTCCGATACCCTCTGAACCGTGTGTGGAAACCCCATTACCACCAAGGGACAGCTACTTATTGCAATGTAAGTGTCACATAATTAAAAGGCGGATATTCTTGCAATGCGGGCAGCGACTTCAGGCTCCAAACGCATAAATACTCTTAATAGTGAAGAGGACACCGAGAGGGCACCACGCATTCGGAATGTCGTGATGCATCAGGCAGTGTGGGTTTCATGTTTCATCACAGACACCACCAAGACAGATAAACGCTGTCGTGATGGAATTTTGAACTAAATAAAATAACACTTGCAAGAGTGGCTGTCTCTGAAAACTATAAATAACGAACTGCAACAATAGAGAATTATTATTATTATTATTATTATTATTATTATTATTATTATTATTATTATTATTATTATTATTATGAAATATCAGTTATTATTATTGTTATTAATTATCAATTATTATTATTATTATTACTATGAATTATCAATTATTATTATTATTATTACTATTATTATGAATTAGCAATTATTATTATTATTATTATATTATGAAATATCAATTATTATTGTTATTAATTATCCATTATTATTATTATTATTATTATTATTATTATTATTATTATTATTATTATTATTATTATTATTATTATTATTATTATTATTATTATTATTATTATTATTATTATTATTATTCAGTAGATGAAGCCCAAAGGGGACACTAACTTGAAATTCCAGCTTCCAAAGAATATGGTGATCATTAGGAAGAAGTAAGAGGAAGTAAAGGGAAATACAGAAAGAAGAGATTCCACTATCGGGATTACGATAGTAATAGCTTTGACTGAAAACTTCATTGGTTTGACACTTTGCCGACATTTTAAACTGGGTCACGCATGGCTCGATGTTTTACATTACAGTGATACACCACATGTTTTTGTGAAATCTAATTGTTGTTATATAATTAACATTTAATATAAGAACTCATTAACAGCTTTAGGTACACGTTTGTAATAACTTAACTGACATTTTTATTCTTATAACTAAAAGAACTTATTAATAAATATATAATTCCGTGACGTTTATTTACAGATTTGACATAATAATAACACACCAAATGTATTTTGTGAAATATATTTGTTATTATAATGTAAATACTCAAAACAGCTTTAGATATACGTTTATTATAACTTAACGGAGATTTTATTCGTACACTTGAACGAATTTGTGCATATTCAACCATGACATTTTAGACTTTCAGACAGGACATGAAATGAAACACCTCGTTGTAAAGACTGATACTTGTATCGGAATTATAAGATACAGCAAGAAAAATTCGAAGCTAACAGAGGTTGGCTGCAGAGAAAAAAAGAACCATGCCGTCACTGCCACAGCCACTCTTCTAGCTCGGGGGTAGGGGAACCTTTGCCTTGATAGGCTCTTCACTACGATACCATATCATTCGCAGCCATACAAAATATATAATAAAAACAAGTAAAAATGCGCTAACGTTTCTTCTGCGCAATCGAGTTTTCTGTAATGCTATACGAAATCTCGACGTGTTGCAGCATTAAACTCTCAGCCACGACCGGGCAGCGTGCTGCTGCTTCCCAAATGCGTCGGCGGCTGGCACCTCTGGCGGTGCCAGACGCACGATTTTGGCTAACCTTAACCTTAAATAAAATAAAAATACTGAGGCTAGAGGGCTGCAATTTGGTATGTTTGATGATTGGAGGATGGGTGATGAACATACCAATTTGCAGCCCTCTAGCCTCAGTAGTTTTTAAGATCTGAGGGCGGACAGAAAAAGTGCTGACAAAAAAAAAGTGCGGACGGACAAACAAAACCATCTTAATAACAAAATCCTAGCGTGATGGCTGAAACTGCTTCTCACTACTCTTTAAAGTGAGGAGTGTCACGCCAGCTGATGGTGACGAAGCTCCTGCTTGCAATTGCTTCACGGGTAGTCAACTCTGTGAAAATAAGTTTTTAAGAGGAGTGGGGTGAGCCACTTTGTTTTCTAGCTCAGTATAAAAAAAAATACAAAAATATGAAAAGGGAAAAGGTAAAGACGATGAAATACAGAGCGTTTCGATATAATAAATCCTTGAATTGAACTGAATTGAATATAGAGTTTAGGCCAAAGGACAAGCACCGGGACGTATGGGGTCATTCAGCGCTGAAACGGAAATTGACTATGAATCAATCGTCAGGAGAGGGCGGAAAGTAAGATGGAAGAAAGAGAATATGAAAAGAGGTACAGTAAAAGGAACGGAAGAGGTTGCAGTTAGGGGCCAAAGGAAGCTGCAAAGAACCTTAAGTAGTGTCTAGTCACGGCGTGAGGTGTACTGACAGCACTAACCCCCTATGGAGGAGAAATCCTTGATACTTGGTCATGGTCATCAAAGGTAGCGTAAGCTTACGTAAGCTATCGAATAAATTTCTTCTAAGATGAAAAATACCTGTTAGGTCATTCACTCATTGTTATCCTTCAGGAGGATCGAGACTGCTGTAGCAAAATGCAAATCTGATGTCCTATATCACTGTATTTCACGAGAAAAAAAAAAAAAAAACTACCAGATTTATTTGGTCACTGACTCGTGGGAGGAATTAACAGAAATTACCATAATAGGCGTAAACTCGACAGCTGAAAAAATCACGCACAAAAAAATTACTGCTTTAAAACACAATTACAATAAATTCATCAGTTGATTACCGCATGTGCGGACGTGCTTACATACATGCAAAACTAATTTTTTTGCGGGCATTGAGCCGGGATGATATTTCACATAATCCCCTTTCTGCACAATTTTCACTTCTCATTGTCTCCAGCATAAGTCTGTTAATTACCCGATTTTTTCCATTCAATCCAGAACGACGATACTCTCAAAAGCTAATCTTACAATGAACAGTTTAATAGTTATCTGGCAGGCAGTTTCGCAACGCATTCCGTGATATCAAATGAGATTTTACTGGCGCATACATATAACAAAGGCTGTTATGGTTGGTGCGGTATTGAAGTAAAATTCTCATTAGGGCATTAAGTCATTTGCTTGCTGATGGCATGGAAAGGAAGTGAGGACAGTTATTCTAACACTTTTTTTTTTCCTCGAGAAATCATCACTTGTTATATGTAATTCCATTCTATGAACGGGTGGTCGCCTTACACACACGCACACACACACATTTTGTGCCTCGACGATGCGTGAATAAACAACACGTGAAAGCGCTTGGTACTTGGTACTGAACTATATATATATATATATATATATATATATATATATATATATATATATATATATATATATATATATATATATATATATATATATATATGTACTGTACATATATGTATATATTTATTATATATATATAATATATACATATATATATATATATATATATATATATATATATATATATATATATATATATATATATATATATATATATATGGTGTGTGTGTTCTTAAAAATTTACAGTAGATGCACATGACTTCAGTATATAAGCAAACACCACAGGAAAATGACAGGCAGAAGTTCAGTACCAAGCGCTTTCACGTGTTGTTTATTCACGCATCGTCGGGGCACAAAATGTGTGTGTGTGTGTAAGGCGACCACCCGTTCAGAATATATATATATATATATATATATATATATATATATATATATATATATATATATATATATATATATATATATATATATATATATATATATATATGTGTGTGTGTGTGTATGTGTATGTGTGTGTGTTCTTAAAAATCACAGTAGACGCACACACAAACACATACTCACACATATATATGTGTGTGTGCGTGTCCAGTAAAGTATAAATCCTCCCTATTCTCTTTTTCGAACAAGTGAGAAAAAAATTCTTTCGACGTCATTGCAAGACTGGCTTTCAGCCGAGTAATACAAACAGCATTCGATACTGTTAACATATCTATCTGGACTGAAAGGTAAAACTTTGCAGTCGAACGACCTCAGCAGGAGGCAATCAGAATTGCTCAGTAAAGGGATTTGGTAAAATATGATCGAGGCTGACAGCAGCGGTTTTCGATGATGGTAAGCTCGAAAAGAGATTTTCCGAGCTGCGTGTATTGTGCCTGTGACATTCGCGTATATATTATATGTGATGGACGAATACAAGAGGTTTAAAAAATATAAATATGAACCAAGCTGTATGTGCTGTACGGTATAGCATCTTTGACATTCGTGTATAAAACTACAAGTGATGAGACTATAAACGAGATGGTGAAAAAAGGAATTATTTAAAATATGACCCTAACATTATGAGGTATACAAGTCAAAAGCCATGGCTCTAACGATGAGTATATATCAATCTTCCTTCATAAAAAGACTGTGTATGCTATCCTTTGAACAAAAGTGAACTGAGGTTACAATAAGTAATACCTATCAATCTTCCTTCATCAAAACAGACTTCGAATATGCTTTCATTTAGACAGAAGTTGATTGTGGTCACGCTAAGCAATGATACCAAGAGAAAACAATAATTTCTGTAATGAAAGACACAAAATACTGAATAAATAAATGCATGTAATGACCAAAGCATTGTGCAGAAGACTAGAAAGCTTCGGAAGGATTAAAACACATTCCGGGATACGAAGGAACATTAATCATGGCCGATTTTATAAAAAGCAATGCACGGCTCTGCGCATCAAAATCCAGACATAAATCTTGTTCGGGCTGCGAAAAATTTTCCGGTGATAAATCATGCGTCAATAATAAAAATTAGAGATGAAAATTCACTTATTCTTCCGGAGTCCGACGCTGCGACAAAAGTGGGCTCTCTCTCTCTCTCTCTCTCTCTCTCTCTCTCTCTCTCTCTCTCTCTCTCTCTCTCTCTTTAATGGGTATCAGAGAACATGATATCTATTAAGTCCAGGCAGTTACTGAATATAACCGAAACGTGTTTTAGAGGAAGTAACATTCACAGCATTAAAACTACTATGCGATAAACTTCACATTGCTAAAACTATTAGCTCAACTTATGTTTTTTTATTCTTTTATGATTAAGAGACTGAAAGGGCATAGCAAACCAAAATGAAGCTCCGTCGTTTTCTGATAGGTTTATTAATAGGCATCTTTGTCAAGTGACGAAAATATGCCTTTTAAGAAATCGGGCTCAATGATTAGATACGAACATGAAAGCGGATGATTCCACATTCAGCAATAATGTAGATAATTCCACATTCCTCAAGAATGTAGAGCACCCAGATTCCACGAGAATGTAGAGGATTCCGCATACCGCAATGATGCAGAGAATTCAACATTCCGCAAGAATGTTAAGAAATCCACATTGCGCAAGAATGTAGATAATTCCACATTCTGTAAAACTGTGGAAAATTCCACATTCCTCAAGAATGCAGAGAATTCCACATTCCGCAAGAATGCAAAGCAATCCACATTGCGCAAGAATGCAGATTATTCCACATTCCTCAAGAATGTAGAGAATTCCACATTCCTCAAGAATGCAGAAAATTCCACATTCTGCAATGATGCAGAGAATTCAACATTCCGCAAGACTAGATAATTCCACATTCTGCAAGACTGCGGGAAATTTCACCACATTCCGCAAGAATGCTGAGATTCATAAATCCCGAAAAGCAAATTGTCCGAACCCGAATAATTATAATCAATGCAGAATGTAATTCAATAAGACTGAATTACGAAAAACCCTCCAAATCCAGCGACCTAAGCCATCCTCTCTTGTCATTAACCTCTCCCCCCCGCCCACCTCCCCCAGTTCGCCATCATTCTTCCGCGGGCCCGAATGGAGAGAGGTTCATTACGCAGGGTCTGTTTCACAAAAGTGACTAATGAAGGATTAGATCCTTTTGTCCTACCACAATAATAGATTGCAATCGTCCTTTAAAAAAAAAAAAAGTCGAAAGCATTATACTTTGTTTAAATGGTGTGTGTCTGTGATTCATTCGACTTCATCCCTATGAATGAATCTACGCAGGGAAAAAAATTGAGTTACAGCTAAGCCACCGGCGATTAACCAAGCTGGGATGAAAGCATTAGAATGCTAGAAAAAAAAAAGTTTCAAAAAACATTAATGGTTACTTATCTGCTGAGTTTATAAAGATTAACCGGTGCATTAAGGGACATACGCTCTCCCGGATGTGCTGCATGCATGTACATTTGTAAAAGGAATCATACAGCATGTGTATGTATAGGTACAGGATTAGAATTGGTTCTATGAATTTTGAATTTCTTTCTTTGTCAGTTTTATTGATTATAGACTTGGTAAAAAAAATGGGCCTAATGCGTCACTGAAGAGAGTGCATATATATATAAAATAATGTTTATACATATATACATATATGTATATATGTATACATGTGTATATATATAATGTTTATACATATATATGTGTATTTACAGTATATATATACAAATATATAAATTACATACAGCATATCTATATATATATATATATATATATATATATATATATATATATATATATATATATATATATATATATATATATATATATATATAAGTGCATCTGCTCGGCCAAGATTAGATTCTTTATCTTTTGGTTATATACAGATGAAGGAGGTTAACTTATTCTCTGCCATCAATGGATAAATCGACTGCATACAATTATCTAATATAGATGACTCAGGTCCGAGTCCCAGCACGGGCAGATGTCCTTAGCCGAATGGATAATTCGTCTGTCAACCTCTGTATCAGGTTCGAATCTTCGCCGAGGCAGACGCACTAATCAATTATATTCCCAATTCGATGTAAATTATTCCATAGTAAAGTGAAATTATTATCAGGGGTATTTGTGGCCTAATGTTAATAACATTACACACACACACACATATATATATATATATATATATATATATATATATATATATATATATATATATATATATAAATATATTATAAAACTTAACTTTTGTGCTACTCCATAGGCAAAGAGGGGCGACGGGTTATGCCATATAAAAATATAGTATAGTAAAATATAAATCAAACGGAGGGGCCTGTACGGACAATGACGAACTCATTCCACATCTAGTAAAGCTGAAATGAAGTAAGACCCAAACATTGTTGTGAAAAAGAAAAATACCTAGCAGTTTAATTTAAAAATTGGTGTATGCTACGTCAACTGTTGATTCGTCCAATTCAAACACTTTTTATCCCACACCAACACATAAATAATGTGGAGTCAGTATAGATGCACAATACTTTATAGTTCGACCAATGAATTTCAGTTTCATGGGTGAAAATACACTGGTGCGATCGTCAGTGTTTTAATAACGTTTCCTAAAATTCATCCAAAGCCTTATTATACGAAAAATGGAATAAATTCAACTAAAAGCGAGGTGAATGCAGTTGGGGCGTCACTCGATTAATTATTCCTTTATTTTATGCGGTGGCATATCTCAATTTTGAAAAGCATCATCTTCCTGCTCTGCAGAAAGCTATTTATTTCGGTAGGCTGTGATGGAGGAACGACTTCAAACTGAAAACAAGTAATAGCGGTTGTCCTTTACGATAATTTCCCCTGTACAATGAGAAAAAAAGTCATTCTTTTAGGGGAACGTATTACAGGTCGTTCTTTTAAGGCAAACCTTTTACAAGTCATTCTATTAGTGTGAATCTTTTACAGTCATTCTTTTAGGGTAAACCTTTTCGCAAACATTCTTTTAGGTTAAACCTTTAACAGACTTTCCTAAGAGACGTGCTCCTTATCCCCTAAACTGATGTATCATTTTTCTAGACGAGCGCCTTGCTTGAACAGCTTAATTTTCTTCGACTTTTCTTGTGCACTAAGTACCTCAATATTCATTTACATTAAAAACAAATTCAACAAAGTTATTTGCTGCTGAAAAACATAACTACAGTTACGGCTGCATGTAAATGGAATTCTTTATACTAAACTATATCATTTGCTATTTTTCGTATCCTATTTCCTTGGTGACAGAATAAAGCATTCTATATTCATTTTCTCTCATTATAACAATGGACTCCATATCTCTTTATTTCAAGTCTTTGCTTTAATCCTAGATCCATTATACACGAAGAAGACAAACAGCAATAACAGCGATATGAGTGATAATGATAATAATGATAATGAAGAAAAACTGAAAGCAAAGTTGCCAAATCGAAATAACACACAACGCTTTATTCCCTTCGCTGCCTTTTTTAACTGTCATTATTCAACTCAAGACGTTCACCTCACCCCAACTCCACTTCCAGAACCTCCAAAATGAATAAGAAAGGAGAACTCAATTACTTATGAGTCTCTGACTTTCCCTACTCAGTGGTTACAATGAACAGCAACTAATTCCAGGTCAGACGGAATCTTTGATGAGTCAGTGTACCTGCCAGTACCGTTTTTCTTGCACATCAGAAATTGTTTATTACATATAAGATATATATTACGCAACAGAAGACTTCGTGGGGACGTTGATTTTTAAACGTTTTATTTGTAATTAGAAAGTTGAAAAATATGGGATTATATAGTATATATATACTATATATATATATATATATATATATATATATATATATATATATATATATATATATATATATATATATATATATATATATATATATATATATATGTATATATATATATATATATATATATATATATATATATATATATATATATATATATATATACTCCGTCGTTAGATCATCAAATCCAGTTTAATTTACAACTAATTCTTTGAGTACTGTTCTAAGTAGTTTCTTAGTTGTATGCCACCTTCATTCCTTGTTATTAACTTAAAGCAACGTAACCCCAACATTGATGTGAAAAAAAAAGTCACGAATGCAAGGATCAAACAGTTAAATAAATCGTTCACTTTCAGATTTATGGAATATGCCTAGTAAGATTTATTGTGTTGCTGTTATAGCAAATCAGCCATGTGCTGACACGGGCTCTTGCTCCTAGAGCAGCCAGTAATTTTTTTTTTATAATACACAGGAACTTTTACACGACAGACAAACAAGGGATACATAGTTCGTTAGGTATTGGTTAAAACAACAGGATGAGCAGAATGAGGCTCCAAGAAGATATGGCCGACCTTACACAGTTTTCATGAAGTTCAAGCGAAAATGCAATGCATTACTACCCTCATACTATTCTTCTTGCATTTCAGTACTTTTTTTATCCATTTATCTATTTGTTAATTTTTTGTTCTTTTTTGATAAGTGGGGCCTCTTCTTTCTGTATTTTCCTTTACTTCCTCTTAACTTCCTAATGAACACCATACTCTTTAGAAGCTTGAATTTCAAGTCAGTGGCCCCTGTGAGTTTATTCCATATGAATAAGTTTCATCTACTGAATAATAATAATAATAATAATAATAATAATAATAATAATAATAATAATATTTATTATTATTATTATTATTATTATTATTATTATTATTATTATTATTATTATTATTATTATTATTATTATTATTCTTATTATTATTATTATTATGTGACAGTTTCATATCGTGGCTACTTAAAGCCGCTTCCGAGTATCTGACCTTTTGAAAGACTTATACTTCTGCAAATAATTTGTGACGCATCCCAGTTTATGCTGTGGTCAGTGTTACCTAAACAACCACAAATGACAGGGTTTTTTTTTTATGTGAGTGTCTGACCGATCGTTAATGTCCGGTTTTTCTCTGAAAAAGGCTTTTTCTTTCGCACTCCTTACCCGGTATTATAAACAAGCGTATCTTTCGGCGTTTCCTTTTCCTGTAAACGTTAGCGACCACAGATCTTACAGTATTAGGACACCCGAAAGCAAGAGGATTGTCGGCCAAGGTTCCACTGATCTTATAGATGCTATCCGGGTAAGGAATTTTTCATTTTAACGCTGTATATTTCCTTTAGCCTCTCACTACTGGTGAGATGAAAGAAAACTGCTTTCTCGAAGAAGTGACGGGATATTTGAAGATTTTTTTTTAAATGCCATATCCTTAAATTCACAGAAGCAAATCCATAAGTGGCGTAAAAATAAACTGCTTAGTAGTCCGCCGTTTACCGAGGTTTCATAATAACTACACCTAAAGAAATGGATATAAGATATCAATAATCTATTGGAACTATGCGTTTCCAATATAGTTTTTTATCATTAAAAGGTTTTTCGTAAACAGAAATTCGGTTGCAGCATGGGCAGTCCATTTTAGCCCACTTTCAGCAAAAGTATTCTTGGAGCGTCATGGTAACCTTAATGATAAATCACATTAAGCCTAAAGATATGGTCTGGATGATGTATGTGGATGAAATTTTGACTTTTTGGAACCTAATTTGTGAAAATTTTATTGTTTCTAAATAAACTGAATAACCTTATACCGAACATCTGATTTCAACAGAATGAGAAGAGGTTAATAATATTCTTTTACTGTATGTATTAATGGTTAATAACAACTGGAGTGGCAAGCAACTCATTTTTACGCTCCCGAAGAATTTGTATCCCAAAATATAAGGACATGGAATTTAAAACAATTCTTTCGAGTATCCACAACACATCTTAGAGAAAGCGGTTTATAGAGCAAATCAGATTTTCTCTCGTCTTCCTAATGAGACGTCAAATGGACCTTACGAAAAAATAAAAACCTCTTACCTGGATAGCGTCAAGTTAGCGAAACCTTAAGGAGAGAGAGACAATAAAATCAGTAGTTCCTTGGGGAGAGATAATACTTTTTTTTTTGCTACCCTAACATTTAAGGGGGAAAAGGAAAGGCTCACAGGCACTGGCAGCTCTTCGTTGGGTGAGTCGGTAGAGCTGTGAACTAGCACTCGCTAGGCAGGAGTTCGATTCCCCGGCCGGCTGATAAAGAGTTAGAGGAATTTATTTCTGGTGATAGAAATTAATTTCTCGCTATAATGTGGTTCGGATTCCACAATAAGCTGTAGGTCCCGTTGCTAAGTAACCATTTGGTTCTTAGCCACGTAAAATAAGTCTAATCCTTCGGGCCAGCCCTAGGAGAGCTGTTAATCAGCTCAGTGGTCTGGTAAAACTAAGGTATACTTAACTTTTTTTTTTCACAGGCACTGACGGACATATGTACAAGGCAAGTGTAAGGAATATACTGAGTCTCGTATAAGTTCCGCTAGAAAAATTCTTTCTTGGGGAAAAATCAGATACCACCAAACTGGGATTCATCGGAAAATTTTTTTAAAGAATTACGTGACGTTTCAAAGGTCAGATACTCGAAGCGGGTTTAATTAAGCAGACGAATAACATGAATCTGCCTCATGATCTTAGAAATTAGATAAAATCAACAGCAATTTTAACAAGTAAAAAATGCGCCGAAGTTTTTTCGACGCAATCGTTTTCTGTACATCGTATAATCAAGGCCACCGAAAATAGATCTATCTTTCGGTAGTCTCGGTATAACGCTATGTGACCCGCGGCCCATGAAACTTTAACCACGGCCCGCTGGTGGCCTGGCTTATATCGTTGCTAGACACACGATTATGACTAACTTTAACCTTAAATAAAATAAAAACTCCTGAGGCTAGAGGAGTCCAATTTGGTATGTTTGATGATTGGAGGATGGATGTCAAAATACCATTTTGCAGGCCTCTAACCTCAGTAGTTTTTAAGATCTGAGGGCGAACAGAAAAAGTGCGGACAGAATAAAGTGTGGACGGACAGACAAAGCCGGCACAATAGTTTTCTTTTACAGAAGACTAAAATCCTATTTTCAAGAAGGTGACTCCTTCGTACCCTTTGGGCTTAACCGGAAACTAATGGACACTATATCTCTTATCGGCCTGTCATTTAGGAACTTTTTACACAGAGAGTTCTCCCGTGTACTGAAAAAGCCATGATTGTTCTTAATGGGGTGGAGATACTGCTAGAAATATAATTATCTTTCCTATTCTTTTCTTCCGTTTGTTTTACTTAAATTGGCATTTCCTTCTTCGCTGTATATTTTTCATACATACAATCATACCTACCTAGATACATACATATATATATATATATATGTGTGTGTGTGTGTGTGTGTATATTTGTATATATATATATATATATATATATATATATATATATATATATATATATATATATATATATATATATATATATAAATATATATAATATATATATATATATATATATATATATATATATATATATATATATATACATATACAGATAGATAAATAGATAGATAGATAGATAGATAGATATTATCTACATATGTATGTGCGCACTCACTTGAGTGTGTAACTTTGTCTGTTGGGTTATGATGAAATAACTCACTGTTTCCAGCAGTGTAAATGACAATGCCATATAGCAGGAGGTAAAAAGACAACCAAAAATAACGAATTCAACCAGATTCCACCGATTGTCCAACTCTTTCTCACAAGAGGCATTTAAACACATTGCAGCTAATAGAAGGATGTTTTACCTTCCGAAATGGGGATATTTCATAATGTATTACATTATGAAATATGCGAGTGATCCAACGAATACCTGGTATGTTTTGATTAGACCAAGAATTTTATTATTACGGCTGGAATTCCGGTGGTGATACACTACAAAGAGAGAGAGAGAGAGAGAGAGAGAGAGAGAGAGAGAGAGAGAGAGAGAGAGAGAGAGAGATCCTATGCTATGAGATGAAAGCAACGCCAAGCAACGTTTTGAAGGTGGGAAGAAAGGTCACTTAACGAGAGAGAGAGAGAGAGAGAGAGAGAGAGAGAGAGAGAGAGAGCAAAGCCAAACAACGTTTTGATGGAGAGAGAGAGTCATTTAACTAAATCTACAACGAGAGAGAGAGAGAGAGAGAGAGATACGGTGCTAAGAGACGAAAGCAAAGCCAAACAACGTTTTGATGGCGGGAAGAAAGGTCATTTAACTAAACCTACAACGAGAGAGAGAGAGAGAGAGAGAGAGAGAGAGAGAGAGAGAGTCAGATCCCCTGCTAAGTGACGAAAGCGAAGCCAAGCAACATTTTGATGATGACAATAAACGTCACTCAACTTACACCTAAAACAACATTTTGATGATGACAATAAAGAGACTCAGAGAGAGAGAGAGAGAGAGAGAGAGAGAGAGAGAGAGAGAGGAGTCACTATAGTGGTACCATGACCGAATGGAGACCAAAGGCTGCCGAATCCAAAAGTACTGTTCCAGCTTAAACATTTTTGGGAGCAATTTCCACTGCAGCCAAGGGCGCCTGAGGGTCACGTTATGACGGCATAACTGGTTCAACGGTAATGTAATTATCGAAATTAAATTTTAGGGGTACACTTCCGTGATCTCTAATTGCCCCATTAATTAGTGTAATTACAAAAGGATAAATTCTATTGATGACGTTCGATCTTATTTGTGTGTGACATGATCCTATTATCATTGCAAATATTATTACTGGATGCCAATACACTATCATGTACAGTACAAATTAGAAATAAATCTATGTCTCAACGGAGTCGAACCAAGGAATCACGACAGCTCCCAAGAGAGCAACAAGTCTTAATAAAAGCAAGAGTTTCAGTGTTTAAGCAAAAAAGTTTCATTTCTAAGCTTCACTTATTTGTGGGTCAATTGGTAGCTCCTTTGCCTTCACGCGAAAGTCCTCGGCTCGATCCCGAGTGAGAGGTAGAAATTCATTATTATTATTATTATTATTATTATTATTATTATTACTCAAAATCATCGAACATTTGCATGGAAGAAGACCAAAAGGTCATTAATTTGAAAAGCAAAGAACAGAAAGTCCATGTGTGAAAAACATTAAAGAAAATATAAAAATTATTAATAAATTACAGTTTGTCTATAAATATGCATATATATACATATATATATATATGTATATATATATATGTACTGAAATTAAATATGATATATGTATATATGACATAGTTATATGTTGTTATTATATATATACACTCTATAGACAAATCCGCAGTTATATGGTTGCACATATGATTAAAAATAAATCTATATATACAGTGTGTGTGTGTGAGTCTGTACTGAAATTAAATAGGTGATATTAACCATGTTACAAAAATCATGGCTGAAGTTGAATAACGTGTTGTTATTGCTTTTTACAGCATTAATACTCTTGGAGAGACAAATCCGCAGTTATATGGTTGCACATACATTTAAAAATAAATCTATACAGAGAGCTTTCGGGAATCTGTTCGAATAGGTTCCCGAAAGCTCTCTGTATAGATTCATTTTTAAATATATATATATATATATATATATATATATATATATATATATATATAATATATATATATATATATATATATATATATATATATATATGTATATATATATATATGTATATTTAAAAATGAATCTATACACAGAGCTTTGGGAACCTATTCGAACAGATTCTCGAAAGCTCTCTTTATATATATATTTATTTTTAAATGTATATACAACCATATATATATATATTTGTATCTACAGTATATTAATGCTGTAAAAAGCAATAACAACACGTTATTCAAATCAGCCTTACAGATTTTTGTAAGCTCACTGTAATATCAGATTTAATCTTTAAATGTATGTGCATCCATATCACACGGATTTGTCACACAACAGTATTAATGCTGTAAAAGCAATAATATATATATATATATATATATTTTTATATATATATATACTTATTTATATATATATATATATATATACATATACACATATATATATATATATATATATATACATAGAAACATTTTAATTCATAAACCTAATGTTTGTAAATCTCGTATTGCTTTCAATTCTCTTCGTTGTTTCGTTCTTTCTATCAGAAATTACGATTTGCACAATTATTTTTACCGACTTATGCTCTCTCGTTCCCTTTAAACGACTACACCACTCAAATAATGAGGTTTGTCTTGTCACACACACACACATACATATATATACATAAATTATATATAAAAAAATATATATATATATGTATATGCTCACATATATATATATCATATGTACAATTATATATACATATACATGTATATGTATATTATATGTGTGTCTGTGTGCTCACATGCTCTTATATATATCATATGTACATGATGCTATTTCCAGCGGCATTCCTGAAAATACCCAAGTCACAACAATAATTAATTAAAACGTGCTAAGTATATCTAGACACCTCGCAACTAATGGAAGGCTGCTCTGCAATATGAAATGCAAAATATGTTTTGCATTATGAAATATGCCGGTGATGCAATAAGTGTCTGGTATGTTTTAATTAGAGCAAGAATTCTATTATTACGGTTGGAATTCAGCTGGTGATACGGAATTAAAGAGAGAAAAAAAAAACATGCTATTGTAACGGCTCGATGAACCAATGGAGACCGGAGGATGCTGT
>NC_089781.1:85875606-85890606 GCF_040412425.1 Macrobrachium rosenbergii
ATTACAACAGGAACAAAATACGCACAGAGGATTCCACTTTTATCCAACGTTTCCAAGTTCTTTAAGAAATCAAAAAGGAAAACCATTATGCTGATGGCCTAAATTCACTTTAATTTTATCCGACCAGTTTTAAATATTCCTAGTGTTTTAGGAGCGTTAGTTTAATCTTTTGATGCTTGTGAACAAAGAAAAATGTCTTTTCTTTAACAATGAATTGTAGCGTTATATAAAGAATTTTCTCTTGTTTTTATCATTGGGTTTTACATGAATACTGCATTTATTAAATATAAGAGAGAGAGAGAGAGAGAGAGAGAGAGAGAGAGAGAGAGAGAGAGAGAGAGAGAGAGAGAGAGAGAGAGTTATCAACACCATGTTCATCTTGCATATAATGAAAGGCAATTTGCATTCATATATTGTTTGTTTAACAACAACAATAGTCTACAAGTTAACGACCTGCACTTTGAGATTTGACGTCTTCCAGCCCCTAGCCAGCCTCTCTTACCACAGGCCCTTGTACAAGTATGCTGAATTAAGGTAACCCACCTTGGTCGGAGCTTCGGTTCGGTACGTAACGTCCTTTGTGTTGAGACTTGCCCTCTCGACTCTCTCTTATGTTATCATTTGTCAGTCTTGGTTTAAATGTTTGCCACAACTTTAAAAATTTTTTGTCTCGTGTGCGTGTATATATACGAGTATATATATATATATATATATATATATATATATATATATATATATATATATATAGTGTATATATATACACACACACAAACACACATATATACTTATGTATATATAATAATAAAGTCCGAGTGGATCTTTTTTGTTTGTCCACACCGGGTGGGGGTGGGGTAGGTAGGGGAATGGGAGGGTAGGGGAGACATGACACATCCACCCTCCTCCTGCAAACCTGTTTGTCCGGCTCAGGTGGGGAGGGGGTAGGTAGGGGTTCAGAAGGGGTAACATGAAATGTAGCGCCGGGTTCCAACACAGCACATGCCACATGCCATCAAGCTCGTTTTATAATATATATATATATATATATATATATATATATATATATATATATATATATATATTTTTTTTTTTAAACTCAACAAAGAACTGCTGAATCACGGATGGCTCTAATGTACATAAAACTTCCACAACATCCATTTTTTATACTTACAAAATTAAATAATATCTAATTTTATATACTGTCATAATCATACATCTTCCAAAACCCCCTTCACTTGCTATTAATTTCTCAGGTTTTATTGTGACCCACCACCACAGGAACCCCAAACCTCGTAGCAAATTTAAATGAATTTTATACGAATTAGTCACTAAGCACAAGTGCCAAACGTGTTTGCCTTTAAATGATGGTAACCCATCCAAGAACTGACTAGACTTAATATCCGATCATCTCAGGTGAATCAATTAAGTCGTACGAGAATAACATAAGTAACATATCAGTGACTATTTATCCGAAACATTCATTGCTAGAAACGAAAATTTTCAAGAAAATCCATCACGAAACATCGTGAAACAAAGTGAAAAAAAAAACAGTGACACCATTCCCATGGCGACTGCAGGTCATCAAAGCAAAAGAGCAGAGTGAGGAAAAAAAGAAGAAGAAGAGAAAAAGAGAAACCACCATTTCTCACCTCAAAGGAAATGCCTCGTGTGATTAACTACCGTACCTTTAAAGACTTGTTTACGAAATCCCTCTTTTCTTTGTTCGGACCCAGGACAGATTTGGATGTTTTCCAATCAGCTCCGGTCCACTGCGTCCGAAATGAGAGAGTAAGTAATCAAGGTGATTTAGGAAGGAAGAAGAATGCAATAAATAATTTAAATGATCAGATTAATCAAAATAGGATTCTTATGAATAAAGCAATGGATGAATTAAAATAAGGTTCTAATAAACAATATAAATCAACGAATACATTAATGTAGGACAAGCTGTATAGACAGAAAAGTGCGCATCCCAGGATATATTTGCAAGATTTCCATCCGGTTTCAGCTTACTGCATGCAGTTAAAAAAAACTAATAAAAATTACTAAATGAAAAACATAAAAGTTTTCATATGACAGAAGCATTACTCTTATTTTCAAGTTCGTTACACTTCAATCACTTCCAAACATACCTATTCCATTTCTATTTTTGTAAAGTAAATGGCAATGCTGAGTTCTTGGAATAAATAAATAAACAAGATAAAAAAAAGCTCCATAATACATCGTACTTGTCTTCATGCATTTCCCTTTTTAACTACTACGCTTCTTACACTTGTCCTTTCTACATCACGATTAATTCATCCCAAAATGTCATTTTAACGACCGAAAGATCATTAATAACATATATATTACTTTCGTTTATGACTGAAATGTAAGTTAAACTCAACCATTTTACTGACTGTCACATCACATCATATTTATATCAACATTCTTAATAAATGCCGTAATGTGATTTTATTTACCTATGCTGGTTTCAAATGTGGTTTTACCTGCTGATCTACGAGCAAGAGCCCGTGTTGGCGTAAGGCCAGCTTAACCTTGAACAACAACAAGCCCGGATAAGAAGGCAAGCGGTGAAGGGGGCTTATGTCCAAATCTTAACAAAAAAAAAAAAAAACAAATTAACCACAATGATGAGCCACAGGAGAATGAGTAACTTATTCTCAGAACTTTATGATTCCTATACTTGTATAGCTATGGCAACATCCAACCAGAGTTTTTGCAATAAATTTCGTATCTTTACTATCATTGTCATTACTAACCTTTAATGAAAACAGTTAAAAAAAAAAAAACAGAAACACACGTAAAAAAACAAAACATAAACGTGCAGACGAATAAGACAATCAATATTATAAAAAATCAAGAGAACAAAAATCAAAATAATAAAAGTTAATAAATTCAAGCGCAGGAGCCTGTGCTATAAGGTAACACTGAAACATTTCTCAACCATACGGGCATCCACCCTGTAACGTATGATGATATATAATTTGCGACACAAAGTACGCAGTGAAGTTTGATGAGCACGATATAAAATATGATTTAAGACATAATTATAATGAGGGGGTTCTCTTCGGTAGTGATTCCTGTGCGGATGAAGAATGGAGAGCTAAAACAAAGGGAAGCATGACATGAACAAGACCTGATATACACACACACACACACACACACACATATATATATATATATATATATATATATATATATATATATATATATATATATATATATATATATATATATATATATATATATATAAATATACATACATGCAGGTATATATATATATATATATAAATATAAATATATATATATATATATATATACATACACACACAAATATATATATATATATATATATATATATATATATATATATATATATATATATATATATATAATCTATGTGCGCACGTGTGTTATGTAGGTAAGAACAAAAATCAAATAAAAAAATCAGGCATAAAAACTTAAAATTCAAAGCTTGTCCACTGATTGATCTACTACCAAGACCTGGCGTTATCATAGACTTCAGTGAAGAGCAAACAACAGTTTTCGAGATGAAATAAGGTCTGAATTATACAGGTTTCCTCTCCACATTAAATTACGCTACCCAAAGAACTAACAGAAACCAAATGGACTACTTGCTAAAGACATTCATATTCTCCTGTTCGGTTGTCTAAATTCATAAGAATCACTCTTCAGCGATCAACTGTTATTTTCATCCCCCGTCTCTCCACTTTTAGGTTAACCGCCGACGAACGGCTCTAGACAAGAAAGTTATGTGTACTGTAAATCGTGATGTTGCATGTCTGCTTTATTAGGTACGAACATGAACGCAGCGCAACCACCCACACACACACACACACACACACACACGCAGACGAAAAACCAAGCGCTGCGGGACTGCTGTGTAACACAGATCCAAGGCAAAAAGACCAGCGTAACGAATCGAGCTTCCTGTCTACAGTTGCCGATTTTTCCTAATGTGTTAACTCCATATATAAAAGGGATAAAAACCGTTGAAATTAATAATACAAAAAAGGAGAAGCAGTGGCTAAAACTGAGCAGAACTCACAGCCTCAGAAGGGTTAGGACACAAGCAACGACTGAAGTGAAAAATGCAGGCAGGCAGAACAAACCGACCGTGAGAGGGATGCAATGTCTCGAGGGAAAAGGGAGGAGGAGGAGGAGGAGGAGGAGGAGGAGGAGGAGGAGGAGGAGGACATATCAAAGGGCCCTTGCTGCAGTAGTGATCACTGAGGTATGTGGGAGTCGCTCAAGGTCAGATACTATCTGTGCTCTCTCTCTCTCTCTCTCTCACTGTCGACTGGTCAATCAGAATGAGTCACACAACTAATCTGACATGAAAAAGTCTACGGGGATGACCCGCCATTTGTAGCATCAAAAAAATAATATTTTTTATGTTATTTTTACTCAAGATGAACCCTATTCATACGGAACAAGCCCGCAGGAACCATTGGCTTGAAACTGAAACTTCCGAAGAATATGTTGTTCATTAGGAAGAAGTAACAGGAGGAATGTGTACCATGCAAAGAAAATGAAACTGTAATAAGTTTGCCGAAAATAACAAAAAGTACCTTAACAACTGAAAAACACCCACCTTACACTGTAAAAGAACCTACACTGCAAGATTATCCTGATTATGAGCCAGACGTCAAATAAAAAATTACAACTTATAATATGAAACAAACTGAACCTGAGGACTCTGTTGTTGGCAAGGGCACAGCGCCAACAACAAAACCAAAGGTAAACAAAATCTCTAAATATCTTGGCCTGTTGAAGAAAAGCAAGGACATCTCTTCAAAATTCTGAAAAGGCCAAATCTTGGAGCGGTTAAATTCAGGAAGGTAACGGCAAGGTACGAGAAGCTCTTCTTAGATCTTATCAACAACTGACAGCAATAATAATCATCTATAAAATAATAAATCTCAAAGAGCAACATAAAATACGGTTAGGAAAATACTGGGAGAAATTACTGAAACAGAGAGAGAGAGAGAGAGAGAGAGAGAGAGAGAAGAAAACTCAGCTGCTCAGCGAAGAAGTGGGGAATATGCAGTAATTATGATCCAGCAATTTACCGAGATGAATAAAAAAAGAGGGAATCTGAATATCCAGACTATATTTCACGATTTCACTTTTTCCATCTTTTTTTTTTGCCTCGGTGCAAGCGATTCCTAACGAGGCCGAGAGAGAGAGAGAGAGAGAGAGAGAGAGAGAGAGAGAGAGAGAGAGAGAGAGAGAGAGAGAGAGAGAGAGAGAGAATCTCTTGCAATATGCACAGATCGAGAGACATGACATTCTTCCTGCGCTACGGGATAATGTGGCACGTGGCCATATTGCTCACCCCGAGACCCGAGAGAGAGACAGAGAGAGAGAGAGAGAGAGAGAGAGAGAGAGAGAGAGAGAGAGAGAGAGACTACAAATACATTCCTCGAAGTCATAATGCCCAGAGAAAAACATCAGAAATGTATTGCTTGGAGCCATATTGCCCTAGAGAAAAAACCTTCCAAATGACATTCTTTTCGAGTCGACATGACATGACTTTAATAAAAGTGACAGAAATTCAAAGTAAAAAGTCTGAGGATAGTGCTATGTGATGACTGCATTCCTTATGTTTATGACAACTGCTGACGACGAAGTACAGTGTCGTCAGTTTGTGGGTAATTTTATTGAAGCCTTTATTTCTAAATTCTAAATTTAAGTTTACTTTTTCAGATCAATATCAGAATCACCATTCACTCACACATCGGTTTCCGAGTGTTCTTACAAAACACCATCGCTTACACCAGACTGCTGACGTCAATATACCTTCAGGTATAAAAGAAAAAAAAGTTTCCTTCAAATGAAACGTGGAATAAAAACGTTTTCGTATCAAAGCAGTCTTTACGAAGGTTTTTTTCCTGACACTAAAAACAAGTACTTTTAAAAATACTGAATTAAGTAATTTTAGTTTTGAGAAATTTTTATGGAAAAAACCAATTTTCGTCCTAGAAAAAAAGTACGTTTATATTTGTCCTATTGAACTGTTTCAACCTCCAATACATAAGGAAACAATGGTTTTTAGACACAGGAGTACAATTAGGTGCAAACCACCTATAGTCGAATTTCGAATTTATATGAAATAATTATCTAGTTTTCAAATATATGGGCTACTAAGGTTTAGTAATCCTTGTTCTAATACGTTAACATATTCACAGTTACCATCTACATCATCAATGTTTTCTTTTACTCATCACACATTTATTAACATTCTCGCAAATAAAAAAACCCGAAAACTAGAGAATTAAAAAAGTCAAATAACATTTCCTGCAATGTAGATTAACATAAAGCCCAACGAGTATTTTCGAAGAAGCTTTGTTTACGTTCTAAGCTATTCACTGTTTGTTTACTCGCTCCCACTGCCTTTTTCTTTCTCAGCATTCTCTCTGTACAGCTCGAAGTAACAAATCCCAGTCTTAAATCTTCCGTTGTATCCCCCCTTTCTTTGAACCTGGGTGTCTTTACTATAAGGCGCGTAATCGGATCTTCGGAAAAGATTTTGCAGGAATGTCCGTGGGTCGAAAGGAAAAATCTTAGGCTACGTTGCGATGAAAACACCGAATACTGACTGACACAGATTAACGAATCTTGGCACGGGTACTGTGCTTGAATCAGGACAGTGTATGTCAAAAATAAACAGACGACCTCATTTAGAAATGAGTTCGCGAAATGTTCAACAAGGGAAATGGTTTAATATTAGCCAGTCAACGCACACTTTATATATGTATGTACATATACATATACACATACATATATACATACATATATATATATATATATATATATATATATATATATATATATATATATATATATATATATATATATATATATATATATATATATATAGTGAAAGAAAACATGATCGGTTTTGATTTATATGTATATTTCAGCCTTGTTACTGGTTTAGAGAAGTTAGTTTTGTCTAATGCGTAAGTGTTCCATTATATATATAAATAGGTGAACCAATTTAGAAATGATGTCATGAAAAGTTTAACGAGGGCAACGATATAATGGCAGTTGATTAACACGTATACACCTACACTCACATATATATATATATATATATATATATATATATATATATATATATACATACAGTATATATATATATAATCTATGTATGTATTTATAATATATATTATATATATATATATATATATATATATATATATATATATATATATATAATGGAACAGTTACATATTAGACAAAACTAAGCTCTGTAAGCCAGATCACATATTATTTCACTGGTCACCAAAGGAAAAATAGCATACAGATATACCTTTCCCTTTATTAGAATGCCTCCGTGTAAGAAGTGTATGATAATGTATGCATACGTGAGATGCATCTTAGCGGGGTTTGTATATTAGGCAACACATATGCATGATGTATAAGCTTACTTGCACATAATACTTGAAATAAAGAGGTCAATCCAAGGAGGAGACACGGAGATTTAAACTTAACAACGCAAGTTTGTTCAAGGCTACGCTTCAATTTTTGGCGAAATGTTAAGAGGGAAGACAACGAATATAGAGGAAAATAACTGAAGTTTCGAGAGGCCTGCCCAGTAAAAAAGAAAATAAGAGTATATATAAAGAATGTTACGACCAAGTAACGAAAGACAAATCACGTTTTCGTAAGCTTTGAAATAAGACGAGGTATTTCCCAAACTGAGTCGGGAGATGATGATTGCGGTATCTGAAGAGACAGGTGCAAATTATGAAGATGAAAGGCGCCCGTACATAAAACACGAGGAAGTTATTAGCATAACAGAAGGGGCACGTAAACCTGGCGACATCATGAGAATGAGACAGTGATGTCTGTTCTCGCTTTGAATGTTTTTATACTCTCGAGAAATGACGAGAGGATATTTCACCCGTGTTGATAATTGAAGGGACGTGTGGGTTTGGCTGATGCTGCAGATCTCGTGACCAGCGTAAGGGTGTCCACGAAATGCCTTAGATAGTAAGAAAAGAAAATGTGGGTTAAAAAAGCAAGTTACGAAAGCATAAAGAAAAGACGAGAAAGCTGTTTTCTTTCTTTTCCTTATGGCGAGGAAAGAGAAGAGGAAATAGGAAGAATATATAAGCGTATCATACTGCATTTGGCAACATTTGACATCAGTCTTAAATAAAGACTACAATTTTAATAATGTAAAAATCAAACATGATTGAACATAATTAGTGGATAAACAAGGTGCATGGGATTTTAAAGTATTATAGTCAAAAGTAATGTAGTTACTGTGAAATGCCTTAGATAGTAAGAAAAGAAAATGTGGGTTAAAAAGAAAGTTACAAAAGCATAAAGAAAAGACGAGAAAGCTACTTTCTATCTTTTCTTTATGGTAGAGAGAGAAGAGGAGATAGGAAGATATATAAGCGACACATGACATCAGTTTTATAGAAGGAGTATAATTTTAATTACGGAAACATCAAACATGAAAGTAAATGTAATTAGTGGATAAACAAGTTGCACTGGACTTTAACATATAGTTAAAGTAATATACTTACTGCGAAATGCCTTAAGATAGTAAGCCCAGAAAATGTTGATATAAAAAGCAAGTTAAGAAAGCATTAAGAAAAGACGGGAAGTTGTTTTATTGTTTTTTTTTTTTTTTGGTGGGGAAAGAGAAGATATGTAAAAGTATGGTACCTACATCTGGCAACACATGACACCTTTCTTTAATAGAAACAATAATTCTAATAACGTAAACAACAAAAAAGAAAATAAGCCCAATTAATGGATAAAACAGGT
The DNA here is from genome assembly GCF_040412425.1 of Macrobrachium rosenbergii. Lineage (NCBI taxonomy): Eukaryota > Metazoa > Arthropoda > Malacostraca > Decapoda > Palaemonidae > Macrobrachium > Macrobrachium rosenbergii. Next base: position 85,884,418 of record NC_089781.1, read on the forward strand.
GGATGGGACTTTAAATCGTTAGTTACTCTGTAAGACTAACACTGAGGTTGTTCTTTAAGATAATGTTAGAGGAGACTTGAAACGATTCATTAATTGGTTAATATTAGTTTGGCGTCAAAAGACAAGTAATATTTGATGCAGAATAATGTTATCTATTATGTATTAGAAATGACTGGGCCATTCAATGTAATAAATAACCGAAATATTAAGGGGAGGAGGGGGGGATCAGTAAGGAAAATGACAAATGGAATGCCAGAAAATGGGAATACCAGATAACATGTGGAGAGAATAAATACAAGGCAAAAAGATGTCAAAGGAAAACATGCAAATGACATGGTTAAAGGTAGAGTAGCAATGAAAGTAATATATATACTGAAATGCAAAACATGGCAATATCTTTCAGAAAGAACCAGATTGAGAAAGACAATGATTTTGTAGATCTAACACTTTTATGACGGCAAGGTTATATTATATTGCATCGTATATAAAAACACATTTATATGTATATGTATAGTATATATATATATATATATATATATATATATATATATATATATATATATATATATATATATATATATATTATATAAATATGTCTGTAAATGTACATATGTGTATGTATGTATATATACATATATATATATATATATATATATATATATATATATATATATATATATATACATATACATACATACATTTCTCTCTCCTTTCTAAGGATCACATTCATAAAACATATGAGAATGAGTTATTCATTCCCTGATTTCCTCACCAAATAATTTATAATTAATCATAGGCTATGTCTATGTATACCACGAAGCCATGAATATTAAGAAACCCTGCTACTGGATTTCCCCTTTAATTATTAAAAAATTTGTATTACGAGTTATTTAAAGTAATAATTTTCAATATTTAATTTCATTGTATACCATTAATGAGCTCTTGCAAGTATTATCTATGTAATAACATTTAATTTTAAAACTTAAGTCTTAATGATTTTTTAAAGCAGAAACGCGTCACATGAAGTAGGAGATTACGACCTGTGATCTATATCCTGTCATTTATTATTATTATTATTATTATTATTATTATTATTATTATTATTATTATTATTATTATTATTATTATCATTATTATTATTATTATTATTATTATTATTATTATTATTATTATTATAGAATGTCTTGTAAGGAAAAGAAAGAACAAAGGAAGGAAGAATACAAAGGAAAAGATCGACACAAGAAGAAATTTATTACAAGAATAAAACTTGGCAACATGAAACATTTTATACGAGAATTCTAGTCCACCTTGAATAAAATTAACAGATTATTACATGAAAAATTGAAAACATATCTCCTTAACATTATCATTGTCTGTTATTCCCCTAAACCTGTGAATAACCACCAATTCCACGAATACAAAAAAAAAAAAAAAAAATCAAAAAAACTTTTGCTCATTTGGCAAATGGAAACATTATCCACAATATATTGACAATGGCAGTCCGAATTTCATACCGAATGTACACCGGAATTGAAATGATGGAAAGGAGTCCTTACATATTCCAGAGATTAAAGCTAATCATTTATGTCATATTGCGTAGAAAAAAAAACTAATCTACAATATGGGTATCAATAGAAAAATAAGCTTCGTTCATTTCGATCAGAATAGGCAACATTAATTCCTGGCCCATCAGGATGATTAAAGATAAATAATGCGTATGCCAATTCTCATTATTTACAGAACCGTTATTGCTCCGTATAACTTTCAGTCTCTTAATTGTATATAAATGAACTTTCATGAATGATTAATCATCAGGATTAAACTGGAGTCGCTGAAGCGATGGTCATCAGCGCCGAGCACAAGTCAAAGGGAAACATAATGCATATGCCTTGAAAACCAGAAAGTCATTTGTTCAAATTTATTTGGTCAAATAAATACGCAAAAATCATCATAGTCACAGAAATACTCTGAATTTCAATGGTTAATACACTGAACAGTATCAGGACTACATTCGACATCCTGCGAGAGAGTCCTTAGCAAGCTGTCTATTGCTACCTTTGAATAGCAGTACTACAACTTCCACAAAAAAAAAGTAAATAAAGAAATGAATAAAAAATGAAAAATTAGCAACACGCAAATACAAACCGCCTCTAAAGGTTTCATCTTAAAGCGATGCTGAACACTCCTTTGATTTAAAATCTTTGTCCTGAAATCGCAAAAACGAGCTTAAATTGCGGCATGATTTGCCGAAAGAAAGTCTCAGTTTTCCGTACAAAGTTCATAGGCTTTCGCCCTTACGGCAGTAAGTTTCCAACAAGTGACCCACCACAAATACGAATGTCAACGGAATTGGTAATCAAGTCCAAAATCGATACGATTTGGGCTTGAATGATGGCAGTTCCATCCTCCAAATCTAAAGTTCCGAAGAAGCAAGACGTCGAAAGTGGAAAGAAACTACTGTTGAGTGGGTCTGATTTGGTGTCCTTGTGATGCAAGGACTGGCATTACATCCAAATTCAAGCCTGTGAGTGACTGCGGTGTATGTATGAGTTTATGCAAAACACAAAGTTCGTTGGTGAATCTTATATCAAGTTTGAGTCTGATACGATATAGAATTTTTCCAGATTTACTGACGTGGTGGTGAAATAATGATTCTGTAAATAAATCTGGTATCCTGATCGTGTTACTAACAGCATCAGTCCTCTGAGAAGCGGATCTAAGGAGAAACGTGAAAATATGGGAATAAAATAATTATCAAAAACTATGCGAGATTCCCAGAAATTTCAAAATAAAAAAAATCATTGTTTATAATTCTAGAACTGCAAGGTTCGGCGACTTTCTTTCCCTTAACTGCTCAGCTTTGGAATTCTCTTCCTGTTTATGTTTTTCCTACCTCTTAGAATATTTCGGATGCGCAAAACCCTTTCATGGATTCGACTGCCTGATCCACTGGTCTCCGCAAAAAAATAAAAAGGAAATAAAAAAACCTGGTTGAAAGGAATCCACGTCACAAGCTTCTCGTTACTTCTTGAGAGGAGCGTACTATCTATTTAATACGTTTATCTATTTAATACTTTTTTATCTATTTATTAATTTACTAATTATTTTTTTTAATAAGTATGATTTCTTTCTGTATTTCCCTTTACCTTCTCTTACTTCTTAATGAAAGCAATATTCTTTGGAAGCTTGAATTTCAAGTCAATGGCCCCTGTGGGCTTGTTCCATATGAATAGGGTTCATCTTCTGAATAATAATGATAATATACTGACCGCTTCTTCAACCTCAGTACCGCGATTTTACAACTAGATCAGAAAGCTATTATATTCGCAATACCCAATTCAATAGCTTCCTTACCGGCTAACATTTATTTACGTAAAAGACATTTAATGACCAATTACAGAGATCATTATATAAAATATACCAAGCAGCATTTTACATTTTACAACATCTTATTAAGTAGAAAGAAATTTATATATGCGTCGAAGATAAACACCAACAGAAAAATACCCGGAGAATTTCTGCTAGAAAGGACAGCGGCAAAAAAAAAAAAAAAGAAATCCCACTGCACGTAAGGCATTCCTCTGCAACAGATGGCAATTAAAACAACTGCCCCCATAAAATTACAACCACAAGCTCAAAGGCAACATTTAGAAGACGCGTCACACAAACACAGGCATACACACAAATAAATACAAACTAAACGCACAGACACACACACAGACACACACATATATATATATATATATACACACATATATAAATACATACACACAAATATGTGTGTATAAATATGTATGTATATATATATATATATACTCACACATGCACATATACACACACATATATATATATGTATGTGTGCGTGTGTGAGTAAATAAATATATATGTACGGAAGATATATAAACACACGGCTTACATCAGTATTATTTCACAGCTTCCTCCATTTTAATCAACAATGACTACAAAATAAACAAATCTCACTTACTAAATGTGTAACTCCTGTTTCTTTTTCTAGATGAAGAGAGAGAGAGAGAGAGAGAGAGAGAGAGAGAGAGAGAGTGAGAGTCTCTCGTGCGTTCTACAGAAAGGATAATTGCTGCAAGCAATGGTAGCAGAATTCTTTTATGTCACGAATAAAAACGCCGCTGAGTGGCTGCATAAAAACGGTCTGGCCAAAAAGGGAAGCCAGGGAATAATCAGAATAATGAAACACGTGGCAAAATATTATGCACATTGCATGCACTGCACATATTTTTTCAAGTTACGGTAACAGCCGGTGTCTAGTTATGGAATGTAACTGCTCTGCTAACGAAAAAAGATATATGTTCAGAAGAGTTAGGTTTTTATAGATCATGGAAATGGAAGATGTATATGAGGAGTAAGTAAAATTCTAGGACGGGGTCATAAAGGCAGCTGAGAGCTTGCGTTGTCACAGGAAGGGGAATAACAAAACTGTTTATGTGGGATGAGGACATGGGAGGTTCCATAAAAAGAAGATCGTGTACAGAAGGATGTATAAGGTGGTCAAGAGGAGAGATGAAGAGTAAGAGTGAATACATATATATATATATATATATATATATATATATATATATATATATATATATATATATATATATATATATATGTATATATATATATATATATATATATATATATATATATATATATATATATATATATATATATATATATATATAATGTGTGTGCGTGTGACACTTACAAAGGCTCCCTTCCCTCTCACCCCTGCACACAGAAAATGGCTTACCCTTGCGAAAGCTGAAACTCCTTCTCTCTCTCTCTCCTCTCTCTCTCAAGCAGAGGTGATCATTTTTCTCCGCAAATCAAGCTGACTTCCTCAACTTTAAAAGGACAAAGAACGCCCCTTACTTTAACCTCAAGAATCGTATTTCAGCAGAGGACAAATATTTTCTTACTATAGAGGAATAATGCTATAAGAACTTATTTTTATTTTGAGAATAAAAAAAAATAAGTAAAAAATGCGCCGAAGTGTCTTCGGAGCAATCAAGTTTTCTGTACAGCCGCTACAGCGTATAATCAAGGCCACCGAACATAGACCTATCTTTCGGTGGTCTCGGTATAATGCTGTATGAGCCGCGACCCATGAAACTTTAACCATGGCCCGGTGGTGGCCTATCCTATATAGTTGCCAGAGGCACGATTATGGCTAAATTTAACCTTAAATAAAATGAAAACTACTGCGGCTAGAGGGCTGCAGTTTGGTATGTTTAATGATTGGGGGGTGGATGACCAACACAATAATTTGCAGCCCTCTAGCCTTAGTAGTTTTTTAAAATCTGAGGGCGAACAGAAAAATTGAGGACAGAATAAAGTGCGGACGGACAGACAAAGCCGGCATAATAGTTTTCTTTTACAGAAAATTAAAAAGTTGGCATGATCTGAAAACTGGCGTTAAAAAGCCCTAGTTATCAACACCGATAAAAAGACGCGTCAAAATAACAATGGTCATAAAGACTAATCAAAATCATATTGGTCATAGGCGCCTAAAAGAATATAAAGATTCACTTTAACTGCAAAAGTGGCGTCACAAAAACAATGGTCATCAAGGCTGATAAGAAGAAAAAGAATATCTTTAAGGAGGCAATCAATTTTTATATATATATATATATATATATATATATATATATATATATATATATAACGTTATTTGTATAAATTCTTACAAACGTATAACACCAGACGTGTGTGAATGTGTGTGTGTATATACAGTATATATATATATATATATATATATATATATATATATATATAATATATATACATTTTATATATATATATATATATATATATATATATATATATATATATATATGTGTGTGTGTGTGTGTGTGTGTGTATGTTGTGTACGTATAAGTAGGAATGAGTGAAAAGGATCAATACCATCACCATTATATTACTAAAATTACTTCACCAAAATCCACGTATTTGACATCATCCCCATTAGTATATTATTTCATAGTTTATCACCATAATCAATGACATCATCCTTATTACTAGTAATCGAGCTTTATCATCATTATTTTTGCTGTTGTTATTCACGTGATGCTTACGGAATACACTAAAAAGGATTATGTGTCAAAATGAGAAAAACGTGGAAAAACGATATGAATAAAATTGAAAAAATATGAAATTTGAAACACATAAAGA
>NC_089781.1:85898106-85975606 GCF_040412425.1 Macrobrachium rosenbergii
ATTTTGCTTTTAGCAGCAATATTTATTATTATTATTATTATTATTATTATTATTATTATTATTATTATTATTATTATTATTATTATTATTATTATTAATTTTCATGATAAACACATTAGGGCTGGGACGAAAAAGGGCCACTGAGTCGTTAAGCAACTTATGAAAAACAGAAAAGGTCATGTGAAAAAGAAACAAAAACAATAGCAAGTAAAGAAACTTCATAATGAAAAAACAAATACATAAGGAAAAAGCTGGGATAAATTAACAAAACCATACACACAGATACATCTATCTAATTAATATATATATATATATATATAATATATATATATATATATATATATATATATATATATAATATGTGTGTGTGTAAATATAAATTTTCAAGTAAATCAGTTAATTAACACCAAGGGGAATGACGATATAGAGTAGGATTACCTGTTCTGAAACTTAAGGATATAAACGTCCAAAAATAACTGGAAGGAAGAATGTTCCAGTTTTCAAAAAAAGGGGAAGGACTGACTTTCGGTACCAGGCACTTCGACAAAAGTACGATGCTGACTCTCAGGAAAAAAACGAACAGGCTGTTCTAGAGTCACAGATAGTAAAGGGTATAGTGAAGTTCCCTAATGAAATATGACTGGAGACAAGCAAGTGGGGTACGTACCTTCCTACAAAGATCTAAAATCTTATTTACCATTGTTTGGAAAAGCAGTCCACCACTTCCAGTTACTTTGTTTAGAAGATGAAGGTCACAGAATGCTCAGTTACTTTGTTTACAAGATGAAGGTCACAGAATGCTCAGTTACTTTGTTTACAAGATGGTCACAGAATGCTCAGTTACTTTGTTTACAAGAACAAGGTCCCAGAATGCTCAGTTACTTTGTTCACAAGATGAAGATCACAGAATGCTCAGTTACTTTGTTCACAAGATGAAGGTCACAGAATGCTCAGTTACTCTGTTTAGAAGATGAAGTCACAAAATGCTCAGTTACTTTGTTTACAAGATGAAGGTCACAGAATGCTCAGTTACTTTGTTCACAAGATGAAGGTCACAGAATGCTCAGTTACTTTGTTCACAAGATGAAAGTCACAGAATGCTCAGTTACTTTGTTCACAAGATGAAGGACACAGAATGCTCAGTTACTTCGTTTACAAGATGAGATTCACAGAATGCTGAGTTACTTTGTTTACAAGAAGAAGGCCACAGAATGCTCAGTTACTTTGTTTAGAAGACGAAGGACACAGAATGCTCAGTTACTTTGTTTACAAGATGAAGGTCACAGAATGCTCAGTTACTTTGTTCACAAGATGAAGGTCACAGAATGTTCAGTTACTTTGTTCACAAGATGGTCACAGAATGCTCAGTTACTTTGTTCACAAGATGAAGGTCACAGAATGCTCAGTTACTTTGTTTAGAAGATGAAGGCCACAGAATGCTCAGTTACTTTGTATACAAGATGAGCGTCACATGATGCTTGAGATCTCAGAAATAAAAACAGGAATTAAAAAAATGGAGCATATGTGAATTTTACCATCATCTCAACAGACATAAGAAAGTCTTATGAAAAATTCCTAGTTTAATGGTAGCATTAGAAGATGTATTTTTTGGTGTTGTGGAGAAAAAGTTTGGATTGGAAGGCAACAGTAGCAAAAGTAAATATCCAGAATCATTAATTCCTAATCACATAGAATCATGATCTGGGAGTATGCTATGACATCATGTAAGTCCAATTATCAATTTTGTTAGAGATTAAGCTTATATGTCACTGACTACACCACACAATGACCTTTTCTGGATATTTGCTAATAATGCGAGTTGGCACTTCAATTTGCATCATGGGGTAGTGAACAAGTGGATCAAAAATAGCATCAGACGTATATACTATAATATATTGGAAAGAAATAAAAAAATTACCCAAATACGATAAAAAAAACATTCATCTTTACTTCATCTCCCAATATACAGTATTATACCCAAATACCCTTCTAGGTGATAAGTAATTGGGTTTTACCAAGGTCTCTAGACCTTGGGTTCTACAGTATTAGTCTATTCAGCACGGATATATGACTCGGGATGATTGACTTAATGGATGGAAATACTGTGTTTAGGGTCGATGCTGGGCGCTGAAGCCAAGACTACCTATTCAGCCCGCAATGTGATAATCTTGTCAAGAGCTTACTTATGAATGAATGCCAAAAATATTCTTTTCCCATGCAAATCACACCTCACATGCTGAGTTTCAGAGAGAGAGAGAGAGAGAGAGAGAGAGAGAGAGAGAGAGAGAGAGAGAGAGAGAGAGAGAGAGAGAGAGAGAGAATCACAAAATGTAATTTTAAAACTTACATTTGAAAATAGCTTTGATTTCTATCTCTTTCATGCGTATATCTTTTGAAAATCATCTTTCAGTTTTTTCGTTATTTATATATATATATATATATATATATATATATATATATATATATATATATATATATATATATATATATATATATATATATATATATATATATATATATATATATATATATATATATATATAAATATAAATATATATATAAATTAAAACACAAACATAAAAATATGAAAATAAAAAAAGTTTGTGTTTTTAATTTTTCGTGAAAAAATTCGTTATCCCTGAGAATTAACAAATGTCTCAAATGATTGATTTGTCATCATTTTAATGAATTTTCCTACCAACGAAATTATCAAGTAAACTCAATTGCAAAACAAGCTAATTGTGAGATAAACAACGAAAAATTAAAAACACAAACAAAAATATGTATACATATATTATATATATATATATATATATATATATATATTATATACATACATACATACATACATACATATATATATATATATATATATATATATATATATATATATATATATATATATATAAATGTAATATCCCAGACCTACAACGCATTCTGACGTAAAAAACATTGTGAAAAATATCACATCTTTGTAAGTAAGCCTGAAATATGCCTGCAAGTAAGCACAACAAAATCCATACACTGAAACAAGATACAAACGTACCTATGAAAGATCAGAACAAGAGTTGAGTAAATTTAAATTTTTAACAGTATAAAGTAACATCAAGTAGAATAAATATAATACACACAACAACAAAAAGAAAATTATACCGTGTTACAGCTCTTTATTTCCGAGTGTACAGCCTTTACATTATGGTAAATATTTTTAGAAATACAATATAACCACTGAAAAAGCAATAAGAGCCTCTATGGCTTGGAATATCATCAAAACATACAAATGCAACAAACCACTGGCGGAATAAGAAGCCCTAAAAAACTACGCGCATCTACGGACCGATATGAATTCCAAATACTGAAAGAGGGAATTCCAAAATTCCCGCCTGGAACAGAGGATGAGATGAAGGACACATACTAATGATTCACTCCCCTGCATTGTTTCCAGTTCAGAAAATGAAGGATAAAAGGTAGAGTCTTTGCACTGCGTACGCACTTTTTTTTTTTTTTTTTTTTTTTTTTTTTTCAAAGGGTGACATGAGCATTTTTCGATAAGAAGAAGAGCTGCACTCAAAAGGGCACAAAAAGTGTGAATGAAAAGCTAAAACGGGAAGGAGGGAAATGTAACGAAAGCTCTTAACTAGGAGAAGTAGATTAAACAAAGAACTGGTGTGATGTTTCACTTACCTATTTATTTCGAGGGGTCCGTTTACCTAACTTCCTCTTTGCCATTTTGAAATTCATATCTGAAAAAAACAATGAAAGGTTAGGAAAACATTTTCCATCTTATAGATCGATTTTGCATAATAAGGATGAAAGCTATTCAGTGACTATATCCACTTTCTACTGTAGTTCGAGCTTTGATAAGTTGGATAAAACCTATTAAGTGACTACGTCCCCTTTCTAGATAGATTGTTGATGGAATGGATGAAAACTATCAAGTGTCTGTGTATACTTTCTAGATCGAGCTTTGATAAGTTGGATAAAACTATTAAGTGACTACGTCCCCTTTCTAGATCGATTTTTGATGGAATGGATGAAAACTATCAAGTGACTGTGTATATTTTCTTGATCGAGCTTTGATAAGTTGGACAAAAACTATTGAAGTAATTATATCCACTTGATACATCGACTTTTGACAAACTGGATGGAAACTGTTGAGTGACTATATCCACTTTCTTCATCGATTTTTGGTGAACCGGATAAAAGCTATTACGATAAGTCACCATCACTTCTATAACCTTTGAATAATTTTCATTTTATGATTATCCCTAAAAATACCTTCCTTCCATCATCACGTCACTTAAATTACTGACTGATTTGACCTCAAAAATAAATTCCAGTTTATCATGGTCATTAATGGGGAGAATAAATCAGCTGTATACTGCGTATACAGAAAAATCTCTCATGTATTTATACAAAAAATTACTGAAATTTCTTATTATCAGTAATACAGAATAAATGAGAAGTATTAAGGGATTATATTTTACTAAGCATTTGCAACCGAACAGATTGATATACAGGAATGCTGGACAAGTAACGTACCGTCAAGGTTAAATATACAATAAACTCAAATCTGAACATTTTCCATATGTTGAACAAATTCAGTTAAAATATTTACGTAAATTCCTCCCAGTTCTAAACTCATTACCACAATATATGGGAAATTTTGCTTTTGGTCTGATTTCCTACTGCAACTGGCGCAACACAAAATGCATTATTTGCAAATATATTTTAAGGAAAAGAAGGTTGATGAGAATTCTTACCTTATGACATCTCGAGCATTGCTTGAAGAAGGGTCCCCAATGGCAGTGCAAAATTATTGTGATATGGCTTTACTCACGTTACGTTTTAGTGTCAGTTGGCCTTAAGGAATGAATTCGTCAAGTTCAATCTTGGTTTACTGTTTATAAGTGATGGAGAAACATGAAATGATGAGAGTAACAACAACGACATTGAATAAGACGAGGAAACCTGTTATTTAAGAATTTTGGGTAATTAAAGGAAATGTTTTACGGCAAAATATTCTTAAAATTAAAAGTAGACAAACCCGAGTTGATGTTCTGTCATCGAATATCTAATAACAAAGGATTCGAGTCTGATCAAGGACGAGTATTTAAGAATATTGAACAATTTCGACTAAACAAGAGCAATGTTTACTGAAAATCATTAACGGTAGGAAAAAATAAGCTAAGAGTGCGCCACTCTATTCTGAATTATAAGAATATAAAAGACAGATTATATATCATAATTATGAGCACTATTTCGATATTTGGACGAGGGGAGACGTTATAATGAGATGTAAATAACGTGTTTGTTTATTTTTTCCCTTTAATGAAAGCCACTGTGAATATTCATCAGCTGTGTGATCTGATCATCTGTTTTCAAATGATAGAAAACGGAATTGTTTTTTGCATCTTAATCATTAGATAAATAAATAAAAACAAAAGAAAGCAATTGTGAAGATTCGTCAGCCACGTGACCTAGTTTTCACATGAAACAAAACGGAATTTTTTTTATACCTTAATCATCAGAAAGGAAGAAAAAAAAAACAAGCATCCAGATTTTATTGGAAAATTCCGAGTAGAAAAAAAAAATAATGATTGTCTGCCAAAAGCGTAGCTCGCGTTTGATTTATTGCACAACTAAATGGAAGTGAGAACAACCGTCAATTTATCCAAAGGTCATACGGAGGTTTTATTGCCCTTTTGAAGTCGAATTGTCGGGGATGTTAAATGACTCTCCAAGCTCAGGTGATCCAACTTTGGGGCCCCGACTGAAAACAAATTGGATTTTGGTTGAGTTTTCCATATCCGGGAAAATATGATCAGAGAGAGAGAGAGAGAGAGAGAGAGAGAGAGAGAGAGAATAGGGAGTAGGCCGCACCAACAAACAACTAAACAGACAAACAGGTTGCATCCAACAAATAAACGAACAAACAGGTCGCACCAACTAACAAATAAACAAACAAACAGGTCGCATCAACAAACAAATAAACAGATAAACAGAAAGAGAGAGAGAGAGAGAGAGAGAGAGAGAGAGAGAGAGAGAGAGAATAAAAGTTAATTCACGCTATCATTTGTTCTAATCACTAATTATTCCTAAGTACAACACAGCTGCGTGTGAACATTTAATCAACATTCAAGACAATACTCTATTATAAATAAACAAATAAACAGACAAACAGACAGATTTATATATATATATATATATATATATATATATATATATATATACATTGTTTTATATATATATATATATATATATATATATATATATATATATACATATATATATATATATATATATATATATATATATATTTTTATTTTTTTTTTTTTGAGAGAGAGAGAGAGAGAGAGAGAGAGAGAGAGAGAGAGAGAGAGAGAGAGAAACATATGTTTACTCACACTAATTATTCGTAATTACACTAAAAAGAAAATATTTTATAATATCCACTTGTAAAAGCAAACGCCATTCCATACATTCCCAATTAAGCCACTCTTCTCTTAATACTGGGCACTAAACGAAATCCCATTACCCTTGCTTACGGCTTAGCACAAGCGCTAATTAATCTGGTGTTGCAACCACGACAATTTCGTCCCTACCTGTCCATTCAGGTGATCAACCATACATTTTTAATACAGTCCACACACAAACAACGTCGCAGTATTTCACTGCACCGCGAGTTCCTGTCGCTTAATCACAGCCCCATTCCTCTCCTGCTTTTAAGTGGAGTCCAATTATCAAGGAATTATCCGGTTTATCCGGCAGGGCGCCGAGGGGAAGAAACGAAGACAGTCGAGAGTTTCAATGCAGACGCCGCAATCGAATTAAGCGCTTCAGTTTCCTTCCGAAAAGTGATAAGGTTTACAACAAGTACGATTCGCGGGATGGTGATTTCCATTCAACTTCTGGCCGCGTTCCATGTTCTGGGAATTCCTTTGGAATTTCTCGGGACCTGTTTTAAAATAAGAACTTTCAAAACTCTGTATCTGTACAATATATTATTTCAATGATTAAATCTAAGTCAGGACCTCCCTAGTGGACAAGTAAAACGCATAAAATACCCATCTGATTTGGAATATCATCTGAGTATGAATGTAGAATAAGCTCATCTACAAACAGAATATATAACTGATACCGAAATAAAGAAAAATGCTAGAATTATGGACTAATGTGTGTCTTTCTGAAACCAAAAGAAGTCTCAAAAACTCTTAGAGGCTCTTGACATGAGCAAAGAAAGAAGGAAAAAAAAACAGAGATTAAATATTCAAGTGGTCGAATTATGAAGAGTTTAAAATGATAAAGCACGTTTGTCGTTTTTTAAATTGCTGCATGAAAGCTCACAGATAATTAAAACGAATTAACCAAATGGAAATCTGGGTGAAATAATGTAAAATGCTTCTGGCAAATAATAAGAAAAGGAAAAGGAACGATAAATAAAAACGTTTCTCATGTTTTAACGTTTCATTACCTACACTCTCCGGACATGTCTAATGTATTAAATAGGAAAAAAATTCTTACGAAAAGAAAAGGAGAAATAAATAAGAAAGAGAAGACATGAATTCAAAAGTATTATATCAATTACTTTTTCATTAGCCTGACTTCCGTTATCTTGAACAAGTTACGAAATTGAACGTAAAAACGTTATTCATTCAAGGTAATTACTTTATATATGATATAATTTTTTTTCTTAGCTTTAAGAGGAAAATTCCGCTAACTTACTATACATTTCTTTTCACTTTGTGCATTTTGTATACACACAACCGCATGCATATATATGTATATATTATATATACACACACACACATATATATATTATATATATACATATATATATTATATATATACATATATATAAATATATAATATATTATATATATATATATATATATATATATATATATATATATATATATATATATATATATATATATATATATATATATATATATATATATATATAAATTTCCGAAAAAGGCAAGTAACTTGGCGAATGGAAATTCAGGAAACTTTCTTAACAGCGTTGAACCACCTAATTGTCAACACTAAGGTTGAAGACATATACAATTAAATGATGCAGATATTGCACACAAATATATTTTGTTCAAGGGGAAAAACCCAAATCCTTTGATTTTGATCATTTGCATGAAAAAGTAATATAACTATTATATACCTAAAGTGTTGCTCAATTTCAATTCATTGCCTAACTAGACGGAAGCGAGAACAGCGCCAGTTTAAACAAAGGTCACTGCCCTTTTGAAGTCGAATTGTCAGGGATGTTGAAAGACTACAATCTCGGGTGATGCAACTTTGACCTCCAAATAGCACAAATTGGATTCTGTCTGGGTTTTCCATATCCGGGAAAATACGACAATAGAGAGACGGAATAAGAAACTGGTCGTACCAACGAACTGACAGACAGACAGACAGACGTCTTTGACATTTTCTTTCCATTACTTTCAATTATTTTCACAGAAAACCTAATGACTAAATATTCATTTTTAATATCCAAACTTTTAATAAACAGCAAAAAATACTCTTCAGCATCTATCCACAAAAATATACGCACATTAATACAGCATCAATGACCCAGTCATTTTCAATACTGAGCACTGCACAAAATAACATTTCCTTCTTGCATGGAAGTATTGTAGGTCTTGCGCAGCAAATCCAACATTGCAATCCGTTTCAACTCTAATAATCACCTAAGAAATTTTACTACAATCCTCACATCCAACGTACCAGTATTTCTTGTACCGTTATTGCGGGTCTCATAATCCCCTTCCACTCTTCCTTCAAAGTCCAGTTCTCAAAGAATTATCTAGAGATTATCCCGGAGGCGGACGAAGGGAAGAAATGAAAGACAGACGAATTTCATACTTTCAGACGCCGGTTCGTTGGTAAAGCTTTAATGCCCTGAAAGGTATATTGCAACTCGCTCGAAAACAGGACTCATTCATTAATAATTTTTGTCAATTTTGTGACCACCTACATCGTATAAAAAAATAAAAAATAGAAAAGGCTCACTGAGTCTATTCAGGGTATCTTGAGACGAACCTTACGACAACATAGAATAAAATCAAGAGAAAACTGCTTATGAACCAAGCAAGAAATACGAAGAGATAATCTTTATAGAATTAAGAGTCATGGAACTGATTTAATGTTTTATTTAATTTAGCAACAACTTTAGTTATAGGCGTCGGAAATATAACACAACTTGCTGATTAAATCTATGCTAACACTATGAAGAGGACAATAAACATGAAATTACATCTAAGCATGAGTGAACAAAATGTTAAATAGCTACAGTAAAATGAATAGATGTGGGCAAAAAACATGTTTTACTGTAGTGTGAACGAACCCTAACATACGATTCCTAAAGGTCGCCACTAACGCTCAGTTATACCTGAGCAGTTATGCCTGCACAGTCGGCCTGTGTAGGCAAAACTGGACCCACATTAAACCTGCGCAGTTATGCCTGTGCAGGCAAAACTGAACCCACTACCGCTCAGTTATATCTGCGAGGTTATGCCTGTGCAGGCAAAACTGAACCCACTACCGCTCAGTTATATCTGCGAGGTTATGCCTGTGCAGGCAAAACTGAACCCACTACCGTTCAGTTATACCTGCGCAGTTATGCCTGTAATTGGGGGAAAAAATACATGTACTCTTGCACGGTAAATCTTCAGCAATGTATAATGAAGTATTTTATGAACAAAGATAATATGGTGCTTTCCAGCAATACGGTAACGTGGAATGACGTCTAATGTTTTGATAAAACATTAGGATTTTTTCATCAACCATTAATACATTTTGATGCTATATGTAACAAAGTAAGCTGACAGACAGTGATGGTCTACCTTTGAACCAATTTTGACCAAAATCCCTCCAAACATAGAGGACGAGTTGCCACGGCAAGATACGTGAGACAGGCGTGCTAACAAACAAAGAGAAACACGCACAGACAGAGAGAAGAGACGGAAGTTCCCCTTTAAACACATGTATGCATACTTGTCTACCTTTGTACCAAGTTTGAATTAAATCCTTTCAACCATGTAGGAGGAACTGCGACGAGAAGGTAAGTGCGGTAGTCACAATAACAGACGGACAGACGGACTGAGGGAAAAACAGTTCTGTTCGTCTGCCGCCTGTCCCTAATCTTGTCAGTAGAGGATTAATGGAGATTTCATCGTCAAAAGGCAACTTGGAATAAATCTCGAAAGCTAAATCCTACATTAGTATTAATTAGTGAATGAACAAGGAAAGTAATTAACAACAATAAAAATGGCTAAGACGCAGAGGAGGAAAAATATCGTATGAGAAACTTAAGAAGCAATTACTGTAAGGGTGTTTCCGACAAAAAGCTTCGGAAGAGGATTTGACAAATGCAAATGAAGGGATGAAACCTGATAGGATGTAGTGTTGACACAGTTTCACAAACTAAAATAACCAGTGGACTTAAACAAATATGACGCATTTACGAGAAAAGTATTAAAAAAATAATAATCATAATAAAAACACGAAATAAAACAGCAAGTTGGCAGCTGGGGATTATGGCGTTTCTTAAGTATTTTGAAAACAGGTACTAAAAATTATGATGCTGTAATATAAACACCATCATTTTATTTTTACTTTATTAGAGGTTATTCTAATAATCCATCAACTGCCACCAACTGTATGGTCAGACGACTTATTTTAATGTGAGAAAAAAAAATTTTTTTTACCTTACTCATCAACTTAAGAATAAAAACAAACAATTTTCATCTTGATCATTTATAAACAGTCATTTACTGGGTATTATTATTATTATTATTATTATTATTATTATTATTATTATTATTATTATTATTATTATTATTATTATTATACTTCAAAATCTGTATCATTTATTAATAAGGAAGAACTAAAAGAGTCCAGTAAATTGTTATACAAACATCTACAAAACGCAGTTTTTTTAGGGAGAAGAGAAAAAACAAAGCAAAGAAAACAGAAATTTAACAGCTGTCTGATTAAAATAACAATCGAGAACAAGAAATAAAAAAAAAAGATAAAACTCAAATAGAAATCACCAGATCAATAATGCAGGAATACCAAAGCAAATGCTCTAAACTACCCCCATGGTGTCTCATACACTTATGAACTTCATCCATAATGCGGAGGGGAAGATCATTCAGAGATTAGTACTCAAGAGGGTGAAATATCTCTGGTACTAGTCAGTATAGCATTATAGCATCACCACAGGAAGTGGATACTGATGCTCTGTGGAAACAGTTGGTTGTAATAACTCAAGAGGTTAAATCAGTAGCACATAATGACTCAAGAGGAAAGCAGCAACACATAATGACTCAAGAGGACAAACAGCTACACATAATGACTCAAGAGATTAAAACAGCAGCACACAATGACTCAAGAGGTTAAAACAGCAGCACACAATGACTCAAGAGGTTAAAACAACAGCACACAATGACTCAAGAGGTTAAACAGCAACACATAATGAATCAAGAGGTTAAACAGCAACGCATAATGACTCAAGAGATTAAAACAGCAGCACACAATGACTCAAGAGGTTAAAACAGCAGCACACAATGACTCAAGAGATTACAACACCAGCACACAATGACTCAAGAGGTTAAACAGCTACACATAATGAATCAAGAGGTTAAACAGCAACAGGCACAATAATGACTCAAGAGATTAAAACAGCAGCACACAATGACTCAAGAGGTTAAAACAGCAGCACACAATGACTCAAGAGATTACAACACCAGCACACAATGACTCAAGAGGTTAAACAGCTACACATAATGAATCAAGAGGTTAAACAGCAACGCATAATGACTCAAGAGATTAAAACAAACAGCAATGCATAATGACATAAGAGGTTAAAACAGCAACACATACTGACTCAAGAGGTTAAATGAGCAACACATAATGACTAAAAAGGTTAAAACAACAACACATTGACTCAAGAGGTCATGAGCTGCATCTGAATGAACGGCACAGAAGTCATGCAGTACCACTGATACAATTGAGATAAAAATCTGACTACAAAAAATGATTGTCAAAAACATCTACACTCACAATGAAGTTAATGCTAAAGAAAGTTTTACAGCTAGCAAATGAGTCAACATTGTGTAGCCTGTACAAATTGCCAAGGAAAATGAAACGTTCTACTGCCACATCATTTAGGAAAAACATTAATGATAAACTTTTAATGTGAAATCAAATTATTAATAAAAAAAATTAACAACATTTAGAAGGTATCGGCAACGTCTGATTCTTTGTAAAACTGCCAGTACTGAATTTAGAAGTTATTTCCCCTTTTGTAATTTAATCATCATTTCTGTTATATGGCTCAAAAGCCCAAGAGACAACTTAGGTTGGGAATGAACAGTAAAAATAAAGGAAACTGTTTATTTACATCCAGGCATGAGGGTAATGGGAAATAGTAAGGAATTACTGGTATTAACAATCAAACAGATAACGAGATTATAAACAAAAAGTTTCTCAACTTCATTCGACAAGTTTTCAGTTATCCTAAAGGGTGCCCACTAACTGAATACGATACAACTGTTTGATAAACGTTCAGTAAATAATAATCTTGCTATTTACTCACGAAACTAATTATGACTTAATATATAATGAATGACACACTCCCTTTTCAGTATTATACGCGAAGTGAAATACCACTGTTTTCCCTCTTGACCATACACGAGCGCTAATTGGTCTTGTGTTGGAACCCTAATCGCATATTTTTAATTCATTCTGCTTAACCCACCTGCAAATATTTCATTGCACTCTCATTTTAGGTCCAGTAATCACAATCCCCTTCCTCTCTTCTGTCTAAATATGACCCTGTTATGAAGGAACTAGAACAATTCATAATGAAATGATATTGAGGGAGTACCCGAACGATAATCAAGTCTCATAGATGCAGACAATACTGTCGATTTATTAATGGTCTACTAATGTTTAGGTTTGTGTAATAAAAATCCACAATATAGTAAACTATATTACTATGTAAAAATACATAAAAGCAAAGACTTTCGAACACCTGAGCGGTGTCCCCTCGTCAGTGTTTAACGTAAACCCTGATGAGGAACACCGTTCAGGTGTCCGAAAGTCTTTGCTTTTGTCTTTTACAGAAGTAATACAGTTTACTATATAATTGGGGATTTTTATTACACACACTGTTTTTCACGAGATTGTGAATTTCTAAGCAACGTTTAGGTTTTTAAATACTCAAAAGTATTCTTATTCTGAATAAGCACACGCTTACAACAGCTACCTAAGCAGATTTCATAAAAAATGTAACACAGGTGGAAGACTAGAAAGTTTTAATGCTCTTGGCACCATAGCACCAAATTAATTTTGCTATTTTTGCTTATTGGCCAATTTAGTGAAAGATATGATTTGATTTTTTCTTAACTGAAAAGTTTTGTTTTCCCATGACAAAATATTACGTGCCCTTTTTTTTACAGAATCTAAAACATTCTTTTCATGTATTTACGTAAACTTCATCACATAACAATATTGAAGATATGTCACTTGATGTACTTTCAGTTTGATTAGAGATTAATTTCGAAGCATAAATTTACGGGTATAACAATTTTCTTAAATGAATTCGGGGGGAGGCAATGTTTTCACCCATGTGTGAGTTGTGACGCCAGTTTTAATAGTCATAAATCAGTCAATCAATCAATCAATCACCTATGGGTTATTTTGAGCAAAGTTCGGGTGGCCCCTCCAGGTGATCAGCTTCTGATGCAAGTCGATGAAAATTGGACGACGTATCACTGAAATCATTTTCCACAATGTGCAGTTTAAGTATTTCATTATTACTTGGCGGTGGTTTGCCAACTACTGAGTTTTTTAAATGTGGTTTTTCATAAAGAACCTGTTTTTTGTAAGATTTTTAATAAGTTTTTATAAAGAGCCTGTGTTTTGTAAGATTTTTAATAAGTTTTTATAAAAAAACCTGTGTTTAGTAAGATTTTTAATAAGTTTTTATAAAGAACCTGTGTTTTGAAGTTAATTTTTTAAAATAAACTATTTTATGAAGTACTGTGTTTTGTGAGTTATTTTTTAAAATAGGTTTTTTTATAAAGAACCTGTGTTTTGTAAGGTTATTTTTTAAAATAATTTTTCAAAGAACCTGTGTTTTGTAAGTTTATTTTTTAAAATAAGTTTTTTAAAAAACCTGTGTTTTGTAAGTTTATTTTTTAAAATAAGTTTTTTTATAATGAACCTGTGTTTTGTAAGTTTTTTAAAATAAGTTTTGTTTTATAAAGAACCTATGTTTTGCAACAAAGCATCACTGAAGGGTGTTTGCAGCGTCCTCTCGGCCCTTAGTTGCATCCACTTTTAGTCTTTTACTTTACCTTCTTTACCGTTTCCTTTCTTCAGTATTGCTGTCCAACCTCTCTAACAAGGATCTCCACCCGAGATCCTTGTACCTAACCTCCTTTATTTTTTGGACCTCTTTAGCTTGCTGTCCAAGCACTCAAACTCCTTTTCTCTGTCATAAGCTGTAATGGCCGAAAATGAGCAGGCGCTTGGCTTAAGTCTAAACTTCATAAACCAATTAATAAGTGAAATTTATGAAGCCGTTACGCTGTAATAAACTCATTTGCTTATTTTCTGTCTATTTCTAAGTGTATTTTTACTTCCGTCCGTTTAGCGTAAAACCTACGTCTCTGTGGCTTTTGCAAAGTCGAGAGAGAGAGGGAGAGAGAGAGTCAGTCCTCAGGAAGTCTAGCTATCAGCGTTTTATCCTTCTTCCACTTGACTTCAGCTGAATAAACATCGGTAAAATTTAATGAAGATCCGACTCAGGACGACTCAAAGACTTTTCAAGTAAACATTTCTCTCTCTCTCTCTCTCTCTCTCTCTCTCTCTCTCTCTCTCTCTCTCTCTCTCTCTGACATTTGCTACAATATGTTTGATACTTTAGGGTACTGCATTTTGTGATGGTTATTTTCCTGCAGCTGTGAATGCAATCTATACAAACCCATCATTTTTGTTAATAGAAACTGGGCAAGGAGTCACAAATATTTATTGATGCATGCATATAAAGTCAAAATGAGTTTTCTGAGTTAATGTTTCTCAATGGGCCGTAATCATATTTGAAATCCTCATTCATGTTAAAATAGGTAATTTACTATTTTTCATAATAATTTCACTATTATATTTTGATATATATCTCATACATTCATTTTTATATTAAAGAATTCGATGCACTTAAAAACTTTTTACAAAGTTACTCCAATTACGATAGTTTCCTCAAGCACTATGCTTATTATTACGAAATATTGACTCTACAAAAAAACATAAAAAAACACTGTTTTCTCACTTTGATGGCAATAACAACTTATCTGCACAGTTATTATCGTTAATATAAAGCAGGGACGTTTAATCACATCTTTTCTCCTCTAGGATGAAAACAAAAGAATTACGACGAATAACATTCACACTATATCAATACATTACGGCTATCAAATTCATGAAGAAAGAAATATAAAAATAAACCGGTCTCCTGTTGGGACAATTTCACTTTCTTTTAAATTCTGAGGGCAACAGGGCGAGCAACCTATTTGTTTGATTCTAGGCCAAGTCTATTGGAAGAAGAAGAAGAAGAAGAAGAAGAAGAAGAAGAAGAAGAAGAAGAAGAAGAAGAAGCTGATTTCAACCTCCGAAAGACGAGGCAAACCGACCTCTTCAAAGATGCAAGATTTGATCAGCCAGGGGATACGGAGTGATAAAGAGAAACGCTTCTTTACCGATGGAAAAAACGTCTTTACAATGCAAGCAGGTGAATCCAAACCTAAAATTTAAGCCCCCCCAAAAATCTCATTAATCCAATTCCTGTTCTACAAGCAACGATGAAAGAAGTGAACTGTGGGCACAGAATCGTTTCAATGGTGATACATGGTCCAATTTTCGTCGACTTACATTAAAAGCTGATCACCTGGAGGGGCCACCCGAAATTTGCTTAAGATAATGCATGGGTGAAGACACTGCCTACTTCCAAATCCGCTGGAGGAAATCAATTTGCCTACAAGCTTATCCTTGGAAATTAATCTCTTATTAAACAAGTAAAAAATGCGCCGAAGTTTCTTCGGCGCAATCGTGTTTTCTGTACAGCCGCTACAGCTTATAATCAAGGCCACCGAAAATAGATCTATCCTTCGGCAGTCTTTTATAGTACTGTATGAACTGCGGCCCATTATGGCTAACTTTAAACTTAAATAAGATAAAAACTACTGCGGCTAGAAGGCTGCAATTTGGTATGTTTGATGATTGGAGAGTGGATGATCAACATACCAATTTGCAGCCCTCTAGCCTTGGTAGTTTTTAAGACCTGAGGGCAGACAGAAAAAGTGCGAACAGAAAAAAGTGCGGACGGACAGACAAAGCCGGCACAATAGTTTTCTTTTACATAAAAATAAAAAAGTAAAGCAACTGACATAACTTTGAACAGGCGACATAAATAATTTTAATGAATTTTCTCAATTAATTTATCGCTGAGTTATGCAGTTTTTTCTTGTTACGTTACGTCGTCTACTCAACTACATGAAAAGAAAATGCTCTAAATACTTGGATAAAGCCACTTAATATCCTGCGATGGGAAAACGAAACTTTTTTTTTTCGATTAAGAAAGCAAAATAATATCTTTCACTGAATTTGCCAATAATCAAAGTTAATATAATTTACTTGATAATAAATTACAACAATCACATCATTTATAAATCAATAAAATGAAATACATCAAATGCGTTACAGGAATCAATGAAAGAACCTCTACTCACTTTACAACTCAATTCTGAAGGGTAATCTTCTCTCCCTCTGCTCACTTACATCCAATATAGCCCGAGGCTCTCCAGTCCTTATGATCACAAGCTTTCTTTGTAAGCAAACGCATACAACATAAACTAATGTTCAATGTTCAGCCTGTAGCATTAAGCACTTAATATCCGATAGTAATGTTTGCTTCAAAGTATATCACTCTCATCAATGAAAGTGGATAGGCTTGTGAGAGGAGTTTGTAAGATTTCATAATTCTTAAAAATTATATGCACAGCCTTCTGTCTTATTAAGATGGAAGATTATGATATTAATAAGGGAATACGGCAGCAGAATTGGTGATTCCAGAAAGCCCCTCAAATCCTCATTCTGCCATTCATTTTTGTCACTTAGCAGTCATATAAAAAACCTTTCTCAAACATTCCAACCCCATGCTACTTATGTCCCCCAGGGAACACCCACTGTTCAAGCTTACTTTACCTTTTCAGCAATCTGGAGCTATTTAGAAAACTTGTCATTTTTTCGTTCATGCGCAGACTTGTTTTTACTCCCATCAAGCAGTCTTGTATCATCATTTTATCTCAAAGTTGTTTGACCCTGTCTCATATTCTAAACAAATGCAAAGTCTTGATATTCTATAAACACTTTTCTTGTCTGCAAACATTTGTCATACGCACCCCCACAACCACACACACTTCTATACGTGTATGTACTTATACATATATATATCCATATATATATATATATATATTATATATATATATATATATATATATATATATATATATATATATATATATATATATATATATATTACACTTTTAAATCCAAAAAGGGTATGCGACTAAGAAATCGGACACAATTTGGTCCTTTCTTTCCTCCCTTTCTTTTCTGCTAATATCCGCGCTCTGCCTGACACTCATTGGAGAGTGAACACCAGTTTATTTGCATCATTCCGATGTACTGTACATTTTTCATTTCATTCCATTACACATATGAGATATATTTCTGAAACACTAATTATTTTATATATGTGAAAAATAGTAATAATCAACTAAACTACTGAAATAATATACACATGCAAATTTCAGTCTCAGGCATATGACTACTAGAGAATGTTCATGAATAAACAAAGAAAAACAAGATGTCTAGTAGAGTACACACACAAAAAAAGAGAACACTAAATGGTCGAAAGCAAATAAATAAATGATATAATTTGTTGCTGTGACACATGGAAATAGTTTTTGAGTAAAACTTATATCAAAAGTCATAAAATACGTGATAAAAAAAAAACATCGTTTTGTTCATTTAAAAAAAAAAAAAAAAAATTTCAAACTTGTGAGCACAATACGACTTGGATTAAGGTATAAATCCGCACACATAAAATGCAATGATAAAATAGAAAATAGAGAGTAAGAAGCAAGACTTAAAAATCGGCTTACTGTCACCAGAGCTGCATTATTTGCCATTCTCAGATGATAACGATCCGTCAAGCCCTACGGGGATTAGCCAAGATTGAAACACTAGAATATAAACATGGGGCATCTTTCGCTCCGCAAATAAACAATGAAACACGAATATGACGGGGAATGACGTTATGAAGAAACAATGTGTTCACAATGTTTTTTTCTTGCTTGGGACATTCCCATTTAATTATTACTCGTCTCTCTTAATACATTCATGAAGTCATCTCGCGGCGATTGTGTTTTCTAAATATATTTTCAGCAGGAAATAAATGTGTTAAAAAATTGTTCGTTACTAATCTGAATGACAGAGTTACTGCTGGAATAACTGAGTTATGGCGGACACCGCTGGAATGATATGGAATTATATTTGCAATTATAGCGATAAGAAAAATATATATATATTTGCGTTACCATCATTTAATCAAGATCAAGGCAGGAACACAGAAGCAGATTATATTTATTACGTTTCATGATTCTTAATATATATATATACAATATATATATATAAATATATATATATATATAATATATATATATATATATATATATATATATATATATATATATATATCGATGTCTATCCTATTAGTTACTAGACCAACCAAGCCTCTTTAATTAGCGCAAACAACTAACACCCAACTGTATTTCTAAACAATTACTTGCTTTATTCTAATTGTTATAAACCACTGATAGACTATTTAAAAAGTTACCACAAAAAAGCAAAAAAAGGGGGCAAGAATCTTATCCTAACTGCTTGCCAAACAACCTCAAACATTCAACAAACGATTCCTTCTCCACTTCACAAGCACATACACAACATCAAGCACCTCCCGTGTCCATAACGCATGCACAAAGCAAACACACACCAATTCTCACCCCGATAAAAAGGAAACGTATATGTGTGCTAATGACGTCATGCGCAGCTGCGCTACCTCCAGACAGAAAAAGGTTTTAGCGCATATATCCCTTTTCAAGTCTCCTCGATACATACCCTCGAGAAGCATTTCTTTGTACAGCATTGTGGTGGTTGGAGGAGGAGGAGGAGGAGGAGGAGGAGGAGGAGGAGGATCCAAGTGAAAAGGAAGGTAAACACAGCTGAGAGACGAAAAGGTCCCCTTCTCCTTCCTTGGCGTTCGAGATATTCTAGACTCTAGAATCAGAGGGATGTTCCTGAACATTATTTCTCCCCGTCCTTCCCAAATACTTCAGAAGCTTTGACTAGAGATTACGGCATTCTGGGGATGCCTTATATGCCCTCTTGGAGAGAGAGAGAGAGAGAGAGAGAGAGAGAGAGAGAGACGCATCAGACCATGTTTGTCCTGCATGTGTGTGTGTGTGTATGTGTGTGTGTGAATGTGCGTGAGAGAGAGAGACCAAACCAATATCAGAGAGAGAGAGAGAGAGAGAGAGAGAGATAGAGAGAGAGAGAGCAGTTGACATTTATTTTTTTGATAGGAGTATGTGTGTGTGTGAGTGTGTGAGAGAGAGAGAGAGAGAGAGAGAGAGAGAGAGAGAGAGAGAGAGAGAAC
This sequence comes from Macrobrachium rosenbergii, assembly GCF_040412425.1. Lineage (NCBI taxonomy): Eukaryota > Metazoa > Arthropoda > Malacostraca > Decapoda > Palaemonidae > Macrobrachium > Macrobrachium rosenbergii. The sequence goes on from NC_089781.1 coordinate 85,917,908, forward strand.
AATCACAAGTATTATAGAGAGGGATAAAGAGAGGGAAAAAATTAGCAAATGTTTCAAAGAGCGTAAAAGAGGAGCAAGAAATTCTCTGGAGAGAGAGAGAGAGAGAGAGAGAGAGAGAGAGAGAGAGAGAGAGAGAGAGAGCACAGCAACAAATTCTGCAGCTGTTCTTTACCCATGAGTGAGTAACTCAGCAAAAACACAGAAGAGAAAAAAAAAGGGATATTGATTGCAATGAGAAAGAGAGAGAAAGAGAGAGAGGAAAAAAAAAACGCGAGTGGATCCAGGAACTAAAGAGTTGCTTAATGAATAAACAATGCGAAGCAAACCGAATGCAAAAACAATAAGACGACGAAGGGTCATAAAGAGGAAGGAACAAAAGCGAACAGAGGCAGTGTTAAAATGATTAGCCGTTTTTCAATGGGTGACCCTTGGGTGAGGGTGCTGGAAGGTGAGGGAGGGCCAATGGCGATGCACCCGTTGCCGCTCTATTTTATTTCGGCAATTCCTGTGACTAATAATAAAAAAGAAAACTTTCTGGCAAATACACATTGAATGATTCAGTGATATGAAATTATCAAAGAAGTTTCAGGAACTGATTTCGTTACTATCATAAAGCAATTATTAGAAGAATATGAAGATCATAAAATGGAAAGGCAACAGCTGTCTGAAGCATTTAAATAGTGATTTGAATGAAGTTGTTTAGAGAATATGAACAAATGTTCTAAAATATACAGCTTAAGTTTGGCTGAGATTAGCCAATAGAATTTGTTATAATTTTGACTAAAATATGAAGCAGCCAATTCAGAGGGTTGCTTTCCCACTTTGGTTGTGATAATTGTATTTTTTTTCAGTAAATTTCTTTATTTAATAACAAATCAAGTTTGGAGCCTCTTGGTACCACTACCTTTTTTTGTAAAATATTGTATATGAATTCATATCCGAGGTAAAGTATTATTATAATTAATATTAATAATAATAATAATTATTATTATTATTATTATTATTATTATTAATTATTAATATTATTATTAATTCTCTTTGCCTTCGGTAGTTAAGTAATTGGGAAGATGGCGACGTGGCAGAATTTCATATGATGGTAATTTTAATTCCATAAAGTATTACGAGTTTACACTAAGTCCGAAAGAGATTTAAGGGGTGACAAGATGTCTCAAAAGACAATGAAAACCACTATCACAGGGATTCTCCCAACAGCATCAAGCTGATTCTGATATAAAAAAAATTCTCCTAGGTTATTCCTACATGTTAGATCCAACTATTTACAACGATGGCATCAGTAACTGTTGACAGCATAAATAACAATTTGTTATTTCAGTCTGTCACTACAGGTATGGAATAACAATCTTTTATTTAATACTGTCATAACAGGAATGAAATAAAAATTTGTCATTTCAATCTGTAATTACAGGTATGAAATATTTTTTTATTCCAGTCTGTCACTACAGGTATGAATTAACAATCTGTAATTTCAGTCTGTCATTACAGGTATGAAATAACAATTTGTTATTTAAGTCTGTCATTACAGGTACGAAATAACAATCTGTTATTTCAGAATGTCATGACAGGAATGAAATAACAATAGTTTATTTCATTACAGGGATGAAATAAATTTTTTTTAATTTCAGTCTGTCATTACAGGTATGAAATAACAATCTGTTATTTCAGTCTGGCATTACAAAAACTAAATAACAATTTGTTACTTCAGGCTGTCATCACAGATCTGAAATAACAATTTGTTATTTCATACTTACAGTTAGCTCTTCTGAATTCAAACAAAAATTGAAAGTAAAGATACGACTTTCAGCAACCGAACAGAAATCTGCTGTCTTAAAACCAACCAAACAAACAAACAAACATACATACAAAAAAACAAACAACAACAAAAACAAACAAATAAGGTCCGACTGGATGTAAATGGATTGCAGCAGAGCAGTGAAGTTATCCACATTTTCAAAGTAAGATAAAGTAACCTCTGAGAGAGAGAGAGAGAGAGAGAGAGAGAGAGAGAGAGAGAGAGAGAGAGAGAGAGAGAGAGAACTTAGAGTAAGGAAAATCTACCTTTTAATGGTCAGGGAAACCATATACGGCCTCTCAACGACCACAAAAGAAACAAAAGATCGCCCCAGGTATGAAGATGGGAACATCGGAATGAATATTTTATACATTCATCCAAAAAAAATTCAACTTGGCGTTCAAGGAAGGCCATTACTGGTGGCTGAATGAAGGGAAATGCCATATAATTTTTTTAATGTTTTTTTTATCACTTACAGATCCATCACAAAATAAATTATAAAAACCATACCGGTGGTTTTCATTGATTGATGAAATTTAGGCTATCAAGTCAAGCACTGGGGCACTTTCAGCCATTCAGTGCTTAGGACACTGAAAAGAGGGAGTTAGAGGGGTTGGACATCAATGTAAAGAGATCCAGAAAATAAAGGAGATGAAGTACAAGGATCCAAAGGTGGAACTGGGAGATACCCCACAACTGCACTAAGAAGTCATAGTTAGAGAGGTTGAACAGCAAGATTGAAGAAAGGGAGCGGGAATGGAGGTAAGGTAAATGGCAAAAAAGTGGATGCAGCTAGGAGCCGAAGAGAAGCTGAAAACACCCTTTAGAAGAATGCCTACAGTGCACCACGTTATACTGTATTTTCAATCTGTGAATTTTAGATTTTTTTTATAGATTCATCGAGTACGAATCCGATGCTCAATAATGACTGAAAGAAGCAAACTTTAATCACATATATAAATAGTTTTAAATGGGGGCTATTTTTGGCTCCCATTTTGCAGGCGCTCTAGAGAGCAGGAAGACTAAAGCAGAAAGACTTAAACCCCAGAGACGAAGCATGCAAAGGCGAGATTTACCAAATAATTAATGAGAAACATGACAAAACGACATCTTGACATGACAGGGGCGTAACGTGTTCCGCGGAAAGAGTGGCACGGCCAACTCTGCCCCGGATGAGTAAATCACGCCAAAGTACATATGTACATGCACGTCGAGACAAAGGGGGGAAGGGGGGGTTGAGGAGGAGATGGAGAGAGAGAGAGAGAGAGAGAGAGAGAGAGAGAGAGAGAGAGAAGGATGAATGAGGAGTGAGGGAAAACCAATAAGCGGACGCGTGACAAATGAGCTTTAAGAAAAGGAGAAACATCCTTCCTTTGCAGCGTTCTTATGCAAGTTGATGAGCGTCCGCTGTACGAAAAGAAAGAAAGAGAGAGAGAGAGAGAGAGAGAGAGAGAGAGAGAGAGAGAGAGAGAAAGAAAAGTTTTCGAAATTGGCAAGTAAATGTCCTGGAAGTATAAAACTCCCAAGAAGAAGAAGAAGAAAAAAAGGGTAAAAAAAAAAGGAAGGAGTAGGAGGAGGAGAAGAAGAAAAAGAAATGTTCCTCGATAATTCTTTGCGAACTTTTAACCAGAAATGGAAATCTATTTCTTTTTTTTTTTTTTTTTGCGTTCCATGTAGGAATTTTCCCAGAATTCTGCAATGAACATTTGAGACCCAGAAAAGGACTCGTATCATTATAACTTTCAAGTCTCAATCGAACAAAGACTAGGCAGAAGAAACAGCTTCGTTAATCTTGCATAAAAAAAAAAAAATTCTTTTGTTCAAGTCTGCATATTTCATTCATATATTAACGCAGGAACATTTTATCAAAGGTATGATAGTAAATTCTTTTGTTTATGTGGGCATATTCCATTCATATACTGACGCGAAATCTTTTAACAAAAACAATCTAGAATTTTTCACCAAACGAAAACTCATAAAGCAAATGGCGCAGAACGAAAACAGTTTCATTTATTTCTTCACTAAATGAACAAGAGGATTAAACCAAATTCTTCATCGGAGCGAAATGACACAATCTACTTTTTTGTTAATACGATTTAAAATTCATTACTAACATAAGCTTCAATTTGTCTGTGGATCAAGACAGTCACTTATTCTGTAATGCTATAAAGTTTGTATTAAAAGAGTTTGCTGCACATGCATGTGATTTTACTCTTTACAAACTGACTTTTCTTTTGACGAAAACTTTCTTCATCAAAGGGTTATTTTCAATCTTATTTCCGTTTGTTTGATGCTGTTATTTATTGAGCGTCTGGATACTGTCCTTCACTTTGCTAGACCAAAATTAATTAATTTTGATTTAACAAGACTAATCTTCCACTTTCTTTATTTAATAGTACAAAATTGTTAATAATGTTTTAGAATTTCTAATTGAAGCCCGTGCAACCTACCGGCATTTTGGGCTTTAAAACAAACAGGACTTTTGAAAAGAAGCACAATATAGGTCTGGCTAAGTTTCTCTGTAAAGGTGGCATGATGACGACCATGAGTTATTGGCTGAAACAGCTGTAAGCAAAAGAATAAATACATGGAGCAGGTCATCAACAATTTTTGTCTGTTCCTTCAAAACTTTTGCTTTGAAGATTAAACGAGTAAAAATTGCGCTGAAGTTTCTTCGGCACAATCGAGTTTTCTGTACAGCCGCTACAGCGCATAATCAAGGGCGCCGAAAATGGATCTATCTTTCGTTGGTCTCGGTATAATGCTGTATGAGCAGCGGCCCATGAAACTTTAACCACGGCACGGTGGTGGCCTATCCTATATCGTTGCCAGAAGCACGATTATGGCTAAATTTAACCTTAAATAAAATAAAAACTACTAAGGCTAGAGGGTGCAATTTAGTATGTTTGATGACTGAAGGGTGGATGATCAACATAACAATTTGTAGCCTTCTAGCCTCCGTAGTTTTTAAGACCTGAGGGCGGACAGAAAAAGTGGGGACAGAAAAAAGTGCGGACGGACAAACAAAGCCGGAACAATAGTTTTCTTTTACAGAAAGTTAAAAAAGTACAGGAAATTGTAGAAGTGCTGTAGCAGGATAACAAACACCAAAGTACATTAATACTTAATGAATATTATATATATATATATATATATATATATATATATATATATATATATATATATATATATATATATATATAGACATAAATATAAATATTTATATTTTTTGTGGTCCAGCGGTTAAGACTTTGTAGCAATACAATGGCCCAGGTACGACTCCCATCCGAGCAGGAACCCCTGAGTCCAGTTCATTTAGATACCATTGTGCCTCTGTTGATCCTAAAACTGAAATAGATATCTGGTAGCTAAACGACTGCGGTGGGTCATAACCTGAGAGGAGACGAGCATGGAGCAAGAAGCGTCACACCTAAAAGATCTTTCGATTATCGGATAGCTGACACCCTCTGGGGCCAATCCATTTAAAAGGAAAGAGGGTAAAAAAGTCTGTTGCGAAGTACAGACACACACACACACACACACACACACACACACACACACACACACACACACACACATATATATATATATATATATATATATATATATATATATATATATATATATATACATATAGGTTGCATTATCTATCTATCTATCTGTAACTATCTATATATATATCTATATCTATCTATATACTGTATATATCATATTATTATTATATCTATCTATATACTGTATATACAGGTTGCATTATTTATATATATATATATATATATATATATATATATATATATATATATATATATATATATATATATATTTATAGATAGATAGATAGATAGACAGACAGACAGACAGATAAATAAACAGATAAATAGACAGAAAGGCAGATAGAGAAATATACAGACAGATAGACATTATAAAAACGTACGCAAATTAGTAAAAAAAGGAACACGTATGAAAAATCCATCTAAATCTTGCAGTACGGAAAGGAAAATTTTTTTTTCGGGAATATGTGGTTCGTGGCCAATTACGCAGTTCGTTAGACCCATTCTAATGGGCAGAGGCCGGAAGTGTTTTAATTCGCAAATTCGCCGTCATTATCCTTTCGTGATTCATGAGCCAAAAAATTACGAATACATTTCGCCCGTCTGAAGTGCAACAGCTGGATGGAGCTGACATTTTCATACGGCGTTTCCTTCACGCTCATTTGGGCACGGAGGGTCGGCTGATGCATCACGCTTATAATTAAAAGAATAGATTATCAATTCAATTATCAACGATTTTTCAGGCAAGGAATTCTGGACAAGGATAAGAAAAGACTCGGTATACACACACACGCTGCTGCTGTTTGTTTTTAGAACGAGAGAGAGAGAGAGAGAGAGAGAGAGAGAGAGAGAGAGAGAGAGAGAGAGAGAGAGAGAGAGTGCTTTAGGCATCTCTGAATCATGGTCACTTATTCAGTGGTTAATGCGGAACCCAAAATATTGAATAAAGTACCATATATTTTTTTAAAGGCTATCGACTCAAGTAGGGTATGTATGTTTATACACAATTTTCTTTGGAAAACGGGTAATTTTTCGTTCTATTTTTAAAATCATTTTCAACAAATAAAGTACTATTGTCGTTTAATAAATGCAATAAAAAATTACCAACAATGGTGGAGATATCGACTCTTTATCGAAAACAGTTCCTCGTTGGACGAGTCGGTAGAGTTGTCGGCTAGCACTCTGCTAGGCCGGAGTTCGAGTCTCCGGCCGGCCAATGAAGAATTAGAGGAATTTATTTCTGGTGATAGAAATTCATTTCTCGCTATAATGTGGTTCGGATTCTACAATAAGCTGTAGGTCCCGTTGCTAGGTAACCAATTGGTTCTTAGCCACGTAAAATAAGTCTAATCCTTCGGGCCAGCCCTAGGAGAGCTGTTAATCAGCTCAGTGGTCTGGTTAAACTAAGATATACTTAACTTCTTTATCGAAAACAGAGAATAAATGATTAAAAAACAGTGCAAGGAAAACCGAAACAGCGGAGAACCGAGGTGCGTGGAATAAGCGCCTGGTAGTTCATCCTTTAGGCAAAGCTACCGACGAGAAGGTAAATATCCTCACACCATAACGAATTACGAAAGACAACAAGCCATCCTCTAATTACCTTGCACTGCACTTCTTTGATTCCTGTGTGTGAAATTTTGCTCTTGCATGCGCGTGCTAGAGTCTGTGTTTACCCTGCGAATCTTTCTAAGTTATTACTTTGGTTATGACACTCCTTGCCTGGCCATCAATATCTTCAAAGGGCTGTTCATCGCTTAGTATGCAAATAATATCTTCAAATGGTTATTTATCGCATAAGATGCTAATAACAGCTTCAAAGGGTCATTTATCACTTAAAATGCACATAATATTTTCTAGGGGTTATTTATGTCTTAATAAGTAAATAATATCTTCAAAGGGTTATTTATAGATCACATGCAAAAAACTTCAAAGGGCTATTCATTGCTTAATATGCAAATAATATCTTCAAAAGGATTATTTATCGCTTATTATGCAAATAATATCTTCAAAGGGATTTTTTCGCTTAGTATGTAATAAAATTTTCGAAGGGTTATTTATGACTTATGTAAATAATATCTTCAAATAGTTATTTATCGATTAAAATGCAAATATCTTTAAAGGGATATTTATGGTTTAATATGCGAATAATATCTTCCAAGGGTTATGTATCGCTTAATATGCAAATAATGTCTTCTGTGGGTTATTTATCACTTAATGTGCAAATAATAACTTCAAACGGTTAATTACAGCGTAAAATGCAAATAATATCTTCAACAGGTTGTATATTGCTTAATATGCAAAGGCAACAAAGCTGTGTAATTAAATAACTGAAAAGAATACCTCCTACTGCAACTAAGTCTTGCAATATCATTGCAGCGCATAGCAAATTCATTCATACATTTAAAAAAAAAATTTTTTTTTGAGCATGACTGAATCAGCTCCCGCCCATAATCGTCCCCCGCTTCAAATAAATGTCCGATTGAAATTGACACGAAGCCAGTGAATCCATAAGTAATTGGCCAGAACTAAAGCGAGGTCCGTTTTGATGCATAATTTCACACACACGAGAGATATAACTGTCATGCTGCGTCAAAGGGAATTGGATCGGACGTACAGACGAAAGGTAGCAGTACTACCATAGCAGTGCTTTCCATTTCGTTATTTGCAGAACACGAATCGTGATGGCCGGTCGGCGATATCAAAGCGCGAACATCCTGTACCAACTCCCATTCGGAAGCGCGGATCGTTTCCATCCGATTTCGTCTCGGATTTTACTGGGGTTCCAGTCTAGGGATTCGTGATTGACTGATTTATCGAATACCCTAATAACATCAACACAAAGATAATCCACGCCAAAAATAAACGAATTACTATAAATTCATTACTACACCAAAAATAAATGAATTACTGTAAATTCATTACTACACCAAAAATAAATGAAATACTATAAATTCTTTACCATATAAAAAATTGATTAATTACCACAAAGCACGTTCTCAAGGGAGAAAGAGGGCAGACAACCTTTACTTCATGCTCGCTAACGTGACCTTTCACCTATGATTAACGAGGACCCATATTCATGTATTAATATTATTATTAAAAAATAGTTTAACCAAACCACTGAGCTGATTAACAAATCACGTATCAAGTACCATATATTGTATTAAGGCTGTAGAGTCAAGTAGGCTAAATGTGTGTATAAACAATTAGTTGTGTTAATTGGGCGTTATTACATTCCCTTTTTTGTAATTAGTTTGAACAAAGAAAACAGCACTAATTTTTAATAAATATAATACACAAATAAAAAATGCGCCGAGGTTCCTTCGGCGCAATCGAGTTTTCTGTACTTCGTATAATCAAGGCCACCGAAAACAGATCTATCTTTCGGTGGTCTCGATATAATGCTTTATGAGCCGCGGCCCAGGAAACTTTAACCACGGCCCGGTGGTGGCATGGCCTATATCGTTGCCAGACACACGATTATGGTATTAACTTCAACCTTAAATAAAATAAAAACTACTGAGGCTAGAGGGCTGCAATTTGGTATGTTTGATGATGGAAGGTGGATGATCAACATACCAAGTTGCAGGCCTCTAGCCTTAGTAGTTTTTAAGATCTGAGGGTGGACAGAAAAAGTCCGGACAGAAAAAAGTGCGGACGGACAGACAAAGCCGGCACAACAGTTTTGTTTTCAAAATTAAAATTTACCAATAATGGGGAGATATTGACTGTTCTTCGTAAACTTATACAAAAAAAAAAAAAAAAGATCAGCGTCAGGAAAACGAGAAAATGAAATCCTGGGTTGCACGAAATAAGCACAAGGTCATGTATTTTCCAAACAAACCTAAAAACGAACAAGTAAATATCTTCACATTACTATATACGAATTACGAAAGACAACAAGCTATCTCCTAAGTACCTTGCACTGCATTCTCGGATTCTTTTGGCTAAACTGTGTGCTTGCATGCATGTGCTGCCTTCTGTGTTTACCCTGCGAATCTTTTAATGAAACTGTTTGTGTGAGCACAATTATCTTCAAAGAGTTATTTATCGATTAATATGCAAAGACAGCAAAGCTGTATAACTAAAATAACTAAAGCGAATAACTCCTGCTGCCACCAAATCTTTCAATATCATTGCAGTACAGAGCAAGTAGATTCATAATTAAAAAAAAAAATGTTTTTTTTAGCATGACCGAATCAGCTCCCGCCCATAATCGTCCCCCGCTTCAAATAAATGTCCGATTGAAATTGACACGAAGCCAGTGAATCCATAAGTAATTGGCCAGAACTAAAGCGAGGTCCGTTTTGATGCATTATTTCACATACACGAGAGATATAACTGTCATGCTGCGTCAAAGGAAATTGGATCGGGCGTACAGACGAAAGGTAGCGGTAGTACCATAGCAGTGCTTTCCCCCATTTCGTTATTTGCCAAACACGAATCGTGATGGCCGGTCGGCGATATCAAAGCGCGAACATCCTGTACCAACTGCCATTCGGAAGCGAGGATCGTTTCCGTCCAGACTTCGTCTCGGATTTTACTGGGGTTCCAGGCTAGGGATTCGTGATTGACTGATTTATCGAATATCCTAATAACATCAACACAAAGACAATTCATGCCAAAAATAAATGAATTACTATAAATTCATTACTACACCAAAAATAAATGAAATACTATAAATTCATTACCATATCAAAAATTGATTAATTGCTGAAAAGTACGTTCTCAAGAGAGAAAGAAGGCAGACAACCTTTACTTCATGGCCACTAACGTAACGTTTCACCTATAACTAACGAGGACCCCATATTCATGTATTAATATTATTATTAAAAAAATAGTTTAACCAAACCACTGAGCTGATTAACAAATACTGTATCAATTACCATACATTGTAATAAGGCTGTAGATTCAAATAGGCTTTGTGTATAAACAATTAGTTGTGTTAATTGGGCGTTATTGCATTCCCTTTTTTGTAATTAGTTTGAACAAAGAAAACAGCACTAATGTTTAATAAATATAATACACAAGTAAAAAATGCGCCGAGGTTTCTTCGGCGCAATCGAGTTTTCTGTACTTCGTATAATCAAGGCCACCGAAAATAGATGTATCGTTCGGTGGTCTCAATATAATGCTGTATGAGCCGCGGCCCAGGAAACTTTAACCACGGCCTGGTGGTGGCATGGCCTATATCGTTGCCAGACACACGATTATGGCTAACTTTAACCTTAAATAAAATAAAAACTACTGAGGCTAGAGGGCTGCTATTTGGTAGGTTTGATGATGGTGGATGGATGATTAACATACCAATTTGCAGCCTTCTAGCCTCAGTAGTTTTCAAGATCTGAGGGCGGAGAGAAAAAGTGCGGACAGAAAAAAGTGCGGACGGACAGACGAAGCCCGCGCAACAGTTTTCTTTTCAAAATTAAAATTTACCAATAATGGCGGAGATATTGACTGTTCTTCGTAAACTTGTAAAAAAAAAAAAAAAAATCAGCGTCAGGAAAACGAGAAAATGAAAACCTGGGTTTCACGAAATAAGCGCAAGGTCATGCATGTACTCTTCAAACAGACCTACCAACGAAAAAGGAAATATCTTCACATTACTACGAATTACGAAAGATAACAAAAGATAACAAGCTATCTTCTAATTACCTTGCACTGCATTCTCGGATTCTTTTGTGCTAAATTGTGTGCTTGCATGCATGTGCTGCCTTCTGTGTTTACCCTGCAAATCTTTTAATGAAACTCCTTGTGTGAGCATAATTATCTTCAAAGAGTTATTTATTGATTAATATGCAAAGACAGCAAAGCTGTATAACTAAAATAACCAAAGCGAATAACTGCTAATCTTTCGGTATCATTGCAGTACAGAGCAAGTACATTCATAATTAAAAAAAAATGTTTTTTTTAGCATGACCGAATCAGCTCCCGCCCATAATCGTCCCCCGCTTTAAATAAATGTCCGACTGAAACTGACACGAAGCCAGTGAATCCATAAGTAATTGGCCAGAGCTAAAGCGAGGTCCGTTTTGATGCATTATTTCACATACACGAGAGATATAACTGTCATGCTGCATCAAAGGAAATTGGATCGGGCGTACAGACGAAAGGTAGCGGTACGACCATACCAGTGCTTTCCATTTCTTATTTGGCGAACACGATTTGTGATGGCCGGTCGGCAATATCAAAGCGCGAACATCCTGTAGCAACAACCATTCGGGAGCGCGGATCGTTTCCGCCAGGATTTCGTCTCGGATTTTACTGGGATTCCGGTCTAGGGGTGCGTGATTGACTGATTTGTCGAATATCAAAATAATATCAGTACAAAGATAATTCACGCCGAAAATAAGTTAATTACCAAAAATTCATTAATGCAATACCAAAAAGGAATGAATTACTATAATTACATTAATAAATTATTGAAGAGGTGTAGATAAACACATATAAGTGGAGTAGTTTTACTCAAAAATCCCATCTAAACCTCACGCAACTGCCAATAGTGGTCAGTCACAAAAGACGCCAATTACTGTGGAAATTACTGATGTCTGTGTTGGTTGGGCAGAGTCCTCAGATACACGTTATTCTCCCTACTAGCTTTCACACGTTAGCACCCTTAGGGGCTCCCTTATGTCAAGGCCCATGCTTGCTTGGGCCAACTTAACATAAATCAGTCAACCACCTAATGTTATAAATGTTTCGTGGAAATATTTGTAGCGTGGATTCCACGGAAGCCATCAGATTCACCATGTCAACATTTAAGATTCCATGTATAATACTGGCCAAAACTTACTGTAAGGAAACAAACATTAAGGTACCTTTTAAAATTAGGTATTGCTGCTTTGAAAATTGTACCTCATAACGAGCGAAATCTCACTTTTTTTATCCTCACGCTGATGGGACAGACAGACCAGCAGACTTAGCTAGACCCAGACTGACCGAAAATGAAAAATAATAAAGGGAGTTGTGTGGAATATTGTAAGTCAGGGAACACGGGAATTGAAATTTTACCACAAGAAAACCATCCAAAGCAGAATGCTTAAAACAGTTGAAAATTTGAAGTATTAGTGGCCTTTCAACAGCAAACCTAAATAATGACTATCAACACAGAAAAAAATTAATGGTGAAAAATTGATAGTGAAAATCATTGTATAAGACATCATATTTGTGTGTTTACGAAAATCACAGATAAAAAAGGTGAGGCAATCGAAACACGATATATTTGTGTGACAACAAGACACAAAAGGTGCGGCAATCGAAAGGTAAATACCACATAAAAAATTTGAATTAGGTATTCAAGGTGATGATGGCAGCATAATTAAATAGGCAGTAAAGCAGAGGGCATATTACAGCACAGTAACCACGGGGTTACATGTTTGAAAGTGTTAAAGAATACACTGAAAAGGATTTTGAAAAATTCTACACAGAGTAAAAGACTTATTCAGCTGCGATAAGAGTATTTTTCTAATTGAAAATTGAAAGGAAGAGGCTTATTAATGCTAAAGGGTGTGGTTCCAGACTCTTGGGGAACATGCAAGAAAGGTAGAAATACAGGAAATGAACAGGCAACTTATCTACAAACCCCGAGTGTATATCAAGATTTAAGCGATGTAAATGAATGACAGGCGAGTTCACTAATGAGGTTGCAATGGAAAGATCAAATAATGGAATGCAAATATTTTTTGCTGGGGTTTCTCGCTTAACTCAATATAACTCAATATACATACATACATACATACATACATACATACATACATATTATGTGTGTTTCTTATACCAGCTGGTCACAGCAGGAATATCTAGTTTGGGTTTTTTATATATAAAACAATCACAAACATATATTATTTTAACTAACTTTATTCACCAATTTGCGAAGAAAGAGAAAACATTTTGTTAAGATTACACTGAATACTCCGTTTCTATTCCCTAACAATATTATTCATAATTTCATGGAGGCTTACTCTTCCTCAAGCACATTCAACATCAAAAATTAAATATTATCAAAATACCTTGGTCTGCTTTAATTGGGCTATAATATTCAAATCATGTTATATATTGCAACCTGTACTGGGATCATCTATATTTTCGTCTTAAAAACTCAATTCTGATAAGAGGGATGAGAAAATACTTGTCAGAAACAAAAACAAAATTCGTAGACAAGAGCTTACCGACAAGTATTGTTTCCTAGATTTTGGAAACTTTAAGTCACACGGAGTTACATCCACTGCATTCGGTAACTTCTTTCGGCTTTTTAACAGCAAGATTTACATTGTGCTTGAAAGTTTCAAGTACTCATGACGCCGGTCCCAAACCCGGATGAAAGGAAAGATCGAGAGTTGGGATAACGCCCTTGCTTTGTACACGACTAAGTAATGTTGAAACTTGCAACAAATGACAGCGGTCTTGAGCAAGAGATAATGGGTCATACTGAGACGCGAAAACCAACATACGAAGTAAAGTAAGGCAGATGAAGTATTTCTATTGAAGTTTCTATTGGAAAAAAGTTGCAGCAAGAAAAAATTAACGATTTTCCAGTATTAGCAGGTATGATTCGAAGGATTCCATGTATATCAGACGTGATAAATTTATAGTGTATGGTGCAACTGAAAAAAAAAGCGTAACCTGTACATCTGTATTGTTAATTTTCAGTCAAACCTTTGATTAACATCAACGTCCACTGACGGACATTTGGATGAAAATATGATTGCATCACTAAATTAGAAAATCCAAATTACTACTAAATACCATTTAGAAATTATTTAGAAGCAATGCGCAAAAGACCCCAATACCTGTCATTTCCGTTCGCAGAATCGGGGAGGACAATGAGTAAAAACTTTTTTGACAACCATGCAATCAGAGCCTGGATATGAATGCGGTATTTGAATTTCTCACTAAATTCTTCATGAAGCATGTCGCGAAGTATTCAACATTGGCAAATGACTGTTTTTCTTATTTCTACGCTTTCATGAAAACATTTTTTTTCATCACCAAGACAACAAAGAGCCTGTCGAATAATGATATGCATGCGAATGAAATCGTTACTTGACAAGCATACGACTTTCAACCTGTTATCAGGTACTGCAAATTAATTTTGGAGAATTCTGAGAAAGAGAGAGAGAGAGAGAGAGAGAGAGAGAGAGAGAGAGAGAGAGAGAGAGAGAGAGAGAGAGATGCACTTCCTCTTTAAGAGCTGATGAAAGTACACGTCACCTCTGACTAAAATAGAAAAAGCGCTTTTTTCTTGGAAATGCCAAGACCGCCGAGACGGCCAACTTAAAGCCATCTTCTAGCCCAGGCCAGATTTTAAGTCAGGACAATACAGAAGTATGGGGAGAATTCCAAAGCTTGACAATACAAGGATACAAATAATAATGAACAGAAGTAACTAACAAAATAATGTGAGAAAAGTTTTCCTGACGGGTGCACCGAGGCCATCCGAGAAGAGGAGGAATTCTCCAGTTGAGCTCCACAAAACAAGAGACAGAAATAGGAATTTCAATCAACTTTGCCAGATAATTACAAGATGAGACCTATTAAGAGCCCAATCCCTCCAGGGAAAGAAATACCTGAGAAAAGAAAGGGCTAATTACGGTATTTTCCCAAATGTAGGTCATGGGGAGATAGTTGTGGGTGGCTCATTACCTGGTTGAATGGTTACCTGGTGGCCCATTTCATTACGTGCCAAAAGAGTTACATTTTAACGACGTAAGCACGATTCAATAACGGGAAGGATGAAATTGCAATTTGGACACTAAAAATAATTGTAACTGTCGCAATCGCCGTTTCACTGACGAAGATCACAACTGTGTTTGCAAATCTTCATTGCAATTTCATTCAATAAACCCAACGACTTATCTCTAAGTATATTTTAATGTAAGAACTTCTATGTCCGAAGAAAATGTCCATTTTGATTTGCGTATTTAATAATACTGATTTCTTGGAACCAAAACACAAATTCCTTCAAAAATAACATTTTCCAAGTTCGTTGAAATAAACGATTCGCGTCTCTCCAGCATAACAACATCTATATATAGTAAAATAGATGAAAATCTTCGAATTCCTCATCAATAAAAATACAAATTCTCATTATCGAAATAGCCAGACATGCAAGACTCCGATAAAAAAAAACTGAAAATCTTTTATAATTGATCATTATCTCCAAGTTTTCATAAAGGCCCATTATATTAGACAAAAACAATTGTTTACCTTACTGTGAGTTGCGCAAATAGAAGCTATTCTATACGTAATACATATAAAGTGGTAAAAACAGAAACTTGAAACATTCTATTTCTAGATACAATATAAATCCTTATTTCTTTTCAAAACAAAACATCAATTAAATTCTCCATTGCAATTTCTATAGATAAACAAGTAAAACATGTGCCGAAGTTTTCTGTACAGCGTATAATGCTGTATGAAACTCTCAGCCACAGCCAACGAAACTCCCAGCAACGGCCCATGAAACTTCCAGCCGCGGCCCATGAAACTTTCAGCCACGGTCTGACGGTGGCATGTTTTGTTGGCACTTTACATAGCCGTGGCAGACGCACGATTATGGCTAACTTTAACCTTAAATAAAATAAAAACTACTTAGGCTAGAGGACTGCACTCAGGTATGTTTGATGATTGGAGGGTGGATGATCAACATACCAATTTGCAGCCCTCTAGCCTTAGTAGTTTTTAAGATCTGAGGGTGGACGGACAGACAGACTAATAGCCGTCTCAATAGTTTTCTTTTACAGAAAACTAAAACGCGACAGGAGCCGGTAAGGAGAAGCTGCATGACATAAAAAAAGACAAGTGAAGATGATATGTTTTATGAATAACAAACACTTTTTCCTCGCCTGTCAAACTAACCCATCAGGCCAGGATCCTCGATACGATTTATAGATGTAAAAAATCGTGAACATAAATATTGAAAACTTATCGGCAAAATGGAGGCAAGTTTTTATTTTTCTTTTTTTTTCCTTTACCTTTTTTGCCGGATGGATGTATGGCCCAGACACCGTCTTAAAAAAATAAAAAAAATGATAAATGAGGATATCGTTGATATAAAATGAGATTGCTTATATTTTTATAAGCGTTGAAAGGAATAAAATAGCGTAATAAAAAATAATATAAAATTCACTAAGAAATCCTCAATTTTACTGATTATTCCGATGATCTTTAAGATAGAGACACGGCTATCAATATCACCCGGAGTTTAGACTGCCCAAGTTTGAAGGGAATTAAAAGGCGAAATTCAAAAATAAGATAAAAATTCATGAACAAATCTTCAGTTTTAATAAATATTCCGATTATCTTTAAGAAAGAGACGAGGTCATCAATATCACCCGGAAGTTAGACTACCGAAATTTTGGTTTCTTCCCGACATCTGAATGACGAGTCACCCTCTTTTCCAAACACCCCTCCCCCACCCGTCCCTTCTTCTCTCCCCGCCTCCCCATTGACCTAGGGATGAGTTCGTCCTTATCAGAGGATGTTCTGTTACAGGAGAAGGCACTTGCCTGCGAAAGTGTTTTCGAAGTCGTCCCGTGAAGATGAGATTATCTTCTGCACACAACACGACGCGGAGGAGTGTTGGTCTTGGGGTTGTACAATATGTATATGTTTTGGTGTGTAAAACGTACAATCATTTATGGGTTCTTGGATTAAATCGTGCTCCAGTAGAGAAAAAAATTATCTTTGTCGTTAAAAAATGACACCTCATATGCTAAGAGTCAGAGAGAGAGAGAGAGAGAGAGAGAGAGAGAGAGAGAGAGAGAGAGAGAGAGAGAGAGAAAACTTCATCAAACTTTATAGATGTCTGGGTTTATAAAGCTGATTAAATGTGACGAAAGTGCAATGGTATCCTCAGACGATAGCACTAGACACTCTCCCAAACCGACAGTATTTCCCCCGGGGAGATCTAAGGATAAAGCAACGCCAAGTCCTCATAAGTAACAACTATAATAAAATTGTAGACCTTGAGGCCTTTGTATTTAACTTCTGTTCCTCAGGAAATATATATATATATATCTTTCAATAATTTTAATTAGCGTAATTCTCCATAGATTCAAGATCTATACTAGCATTCTGTATACGTCACACCCAGTGTTACCAAGGTTAACACGAATTCAATATAAATGACAGTTTTCTATTTCTATCTCGACTCGGTTGCCACTCCCTTCGGTTGCCGAATCCATGTGCAGGATATATCTTTTCAGTAACTTGAAAAACACTGTAAATTTGAACTGGTAGAGAAGTGGCTATAATCCGGTGCAAACGCTAATTTTTTTTCCCAGAAATGCAATCACTGTTGTATTTGATCAGAAAAAAAAATCAGTATCCTTGTTGAATAGTACCAAAACTTTGATTTCAGGTAAAAAAAAGTTGCCACAGCCTTCGGATATGAAGCAATACCACATTTTTCTGGACTCAAATATTGTGCCATTACCTTTAAACCTGACATAATGAAATGTAATTCTGCTTTCTTATGTAGGAAACAATGGTGAAAACGTACTTACCACAGAAGGGTGGCAAATTTAAACGTGGAGTTTAGAGTCCGTAGATTATCGTTGCTACTTTGTCGAGGGAGGATTTTCCCAAACTGAGACAATGATATGCAACGCTTTTTATTATACAGAGATTTTTTCGTATTGATTTGTTCTTAAACTTGTATCCAGTAACAATATAAGTGGGTAAATGATACGGAAACGTACTTTGTAAGTTTTTTGAGGTTTCAAAATATTTCGCCTTAACCTTTCAAGGTATCGTACCAAGTTACACTTGACGTTTATGTTAGCAAGCAGTATGTACGTAATGACTATTAAAAGCACACAAAGAGCAAGCTGAATTGTTTCTTATCTTGGCATTTAAAAAAACCTTCCTGTAAAAATATTGAAATATAATTATGTATATTAATAAAAAAAAAAAAAATAGCAAT
This sequence comes from Macrobrachium rosenbergii, assembly GCF_040412425.1. Classification (NCBI taxonomy): domain Eukaryota; kingdom Metazoa; phylum Arthropoda; class Malacostraca; order Decapoda; family Palaemonidae; genus Macrobrachium; species Macrobrachium rosenbergii. Next base: position 85,936,197 of record NC_089781.1, read on the forward strand.
CTAATGAATTCTTCAAAGTGCAAGCCATGAATTTCAATGGACTTCAAGTTAGTCCTGAAATGTCTCTTATTTTGACCTTTAAATAACCTTTCCATAAAAATATTGAAATATAAATGTGTATGTAAAGATAAAATCGAAAAATAACAAATCTAATGAATTCTTCAAACTGAACTCCCCTTTTTTGCAAAGTTTTTTTTTCCTAAACGTAATTGTTTTTCTTTCAACTAACGAAAGTCAGAGAGATGATATTTGAAGTTTATAATGATCACATATTGAAAACGAATAAACACCGCCTGCTCTTGACACCTGACGAGTCACAGTTTCGACATTTTCAAAAGAGCAGTGAAATGAGATTCATTAAATACGGCGCAACTTTGGATTGTGACAGTAAAAGGGAAAAAGGGAATTTCTATTTTATACAAATATGCATACATACATACATACATACACACACAAACCAGCACAAACATAAATATATGTGCGTGTATTTACATACATGCATACAAACATAAATACATACACACATATATACATATGCATATATATACATATATGTGTATAATATATATATATATATATATATATATATATATATATATATATATATATATATATATATATATATATATATATATATATATATATATATATAGTGTGTGTGTGTGTGTGTGTGTGTGTGTGTGTGTGTGTTCCCAATACAGTACCCATTAACAATTCAGTTCAGAATCAGCATCACAGTAAATCTTTCAGAGGAAATGAGCGAGATTACAAATCCAGTAAACGTGTTTTAAAATATAAACATTACAACGCTTCATGAACGTGTAAGGAGAGGAAGTGAACCGAAAAGATCTGAAAATAAATGATGGCTAACAGCGGTGGGATGTCAGCTTAAACTATTTTATCTAATACAGACATGTATTTATAATCCCAACCTCCTTTATATCTGTTTTGCCGTTTTCATCTACGGTCATTTTATTTCCTGTAAGCTTATTATGCTAAATCATGGAAATAAGGCTTGCTCCATATTATTATTATTATTATTATTATTATTATTATTATTATTATTATTATTATTATTATTATTATTATTATTATTATGTATGCGAAGTTTCTATATCGCCTCTGAAATTAACGTCTATAGAGCATAATCTAAAATATTATTGCCATGAATGAATAATTATCAGTTAAGCAACAATCTGCCAACGCAAGAAACGAGATAAGTCTTGACTGGGGAAAATTCCCTAGACCTGAAAATTTGACTAGGGAAAATTCCCTGAACCTGAAGACTGGAAACAAAGGGATGAATAGGATTCGAAATCCCCTTTGTTGTATCCCCCCAGGTGGATGTGGGTTCTCAAAAGGGAGCTTTTCGGCCACTAATATTTCATTCCATGGCCAACAGTAATTAACGGGTTGTACAGTTATCTGAAAAATTCCCACTCCTACTCACAGACTTGCGAGGTATTCAGGGGGTTTCGAAATTCTTGCACTGTAAGAACTCTACAAATCCTTTATTCTTCTGTTGTTCATTTCACAAAAGCAAAGTCTCTCTCTCTCTCTCTCTCTCTCTCTCTCTCTCTCTCTCTCTCTCTCTCTCTTCTCTCTTGTAGCACTTATTGCTTCAATTTTCAACAAACATTTTAAAATCAATCTCTCTCTCTCTCTCTCTCTCTCTCTCTCTCTCTCTCTCTCTCTTGTGAGCACGGCATTGCTTCAATATTCAACAAATATTTTGGAAATTCTCTCTCTCTCTCTCTCTCTCTCTCTCTCTCTCTCTCTCTCTCTCTCTCTCTCGTGAGCACTTATTGCTTCAATATGCAACAAATGTTTCTGGCAATATCCGTCACTACTTTGAAGCCTTGCAAATAAAATTACAAAGACACGCTGACAAAACAAAATAAAAACAATATTATATCAAATTCAGTTAAAATAAGATGCTCCCCTATCTAGTCTGAATGTACGGTTCTCCGGTATCACTTAAACATGTAGACATGTCAGGGAAATTAATTTTTCATACAAGAAACATTGATTTTTTTCTTAAATACTTCATTTACTGGTAGGGGTAATATCTTGAGTAATCGGAACATATGAAATGTATGAGACCTCTGTTGTTTTCATCGCAATATTAAATATAATCTGAACTATTCTACAAGCGTGAAGTTTACTGTTCAATTTACTCGCAGTATCTCATCTCCGGGGCAAATGTCATTTTGTTTAGGTGAAGACATTTTGTTGCAACGATAAAAGAAACATAGCGAGGCTGACTTATCAAGCTGACAAGACCTGTTCTTCGTGAAGAGAAGAACTTAGAGGCATATAACTCCCTTTTTCTGTCCTAAGGGATACGTCAGTTTTTTCTGTCCTCGGTCATAAGTAATTTTTTCTGTCCTAAGTCATAAATCAGCTGCTGACTTTTAGTTTTCTGTAAAAAAAAAAAACTACTGTGCCGGCTTTGTTTGTCCATCCGCACTTTTTCTGTCCGCCTTCAGATCTTAAAAACTACTGAGACTAGAGGGCTGCAAATGGGTATGTTGATCATCCACCCTCCAATCATCAAACATACCAAACTGCAGCCCTCTGGCCTCAGCAGTTTTTATTTTATTTAAGGTTAAAGCTAGCCATAATCGTGCGTCTGGCAACGATATAGGACAGGCCACCACCGGGCTGTGGTTAAAGTTTCATGGGCCGCGGCTCATACAGCATTATGACGAGACCACCAGAAGATTGATCTATTTTCGGTGGCCTTGAGTATACGCTGTACAGAAAACTCGACTGCGCCAAAGAAGCTTCGGCGCATTTTTTACTTCATTTTGTGTATGAAATTTTAGAAGCCAATCCCTAGATAATTATTAAGATGTCGTAGCCTACCTCTGAGGTATATGAAGTGATTAACAATATTTTACTGCATAAAAACCTCGTTTAATACATAACGGTACCCGCATTATTATCTGAAAAGTATCTTGTAAAATATAATTTCGGACTGTCGAGAGATGAGGTAAATGGCACAGTTTATCAAGGAGGCCGATGTGTTGCTGACGTTGCTGACGAAACTTGAGGGGAAGCATATGAAGTGAGTGTGAAGCCATGGATATGTCCCTTCTACATTTATAATTAAAGCTTCTAATCATAATTCTGCTGTCTTGAGTTCTGAAGTTAAATACTATTGAGGGAAGAAACGGATTTTTATACCTAATAAATTCCCATAGTTTGTGACTTTATGCATCCTTATTTATGCAATAGTTTCACACTTTGACTACATTGGTTCTCAGGCCTCACCGTGACCAAATGACGCTTGGAAAAAGGCCTTTCTTTGTCAGCAGTTTTTTGTCATCTCAGTCTTTATTTCATATAAATAGCTTTTCTATAAGAAATATGGAGTTAATCCCAATGACAAACTCTCCCCGCCTTTCATCCGGTAACCTACGACTGGCACGACATAACTGTTTAAAAAACTCTCTCCATGGAAGGAGACTGCGGCGAATGACCGCAGACACAAATATTATGGAAATGACGCCTCACTCGAGACTGAAATTACGTAAGCCTAGTAAAAAAATGCGCCGAAGTTTCTTCGGTGCAATCGAGTTTTCTGTACATCGTATAATCAAGGCCACCGAAAACAGATCTTTCTTTCGGTGGTCTCGATATAATGCTGTATGAGCCGCGGCCATGAAACTTTAACCACGGCCCGGTGGTGGCCTGTTTATATCGTTGCCAGATGCGCATTATGGCTAACTTTAACCTTAAATAAAAACAAAAACTACTGAGGCTAGAGGGCTGCAATTTTGTATGTTTGATGATTGGAGGGTGGATGATCAACATAACAATTTGCAGCCCTGTAGCCTCAGTGGTTTTTAAGATATGAGGGCGGACGGAAAAAGTGCGGACAGAAAAAGTGCGGACGGACAGACAAATCCGGCACAATAGTTTTCTTTTCAGAAAACAAAAAAATTGGACCGTTGAAAGATTACGTCTCGGGGGCCGTTTCTCATCTGACTGTGTTTGGATTCAGACAGGCGTTGTTATGGCTATGCGGTCGGATCTCAACATGGGGCGCTCTGTCAGTCAAAATAAATTAAGCGCAGCTGACGTGCATCGTAGAGCCTGATTCTTATGCAGCTGCCTGTCTTTCGTGTCATAATAATGCAAACTGAGTTATGTCTCTCTCTCTCTGAAATGTAGTTCTGATGTAAATAGGAATCTCACTTTGTCCTTAGTTGTACACTCACATGGATTTTAAAGACGTATTAAACAATACATTTGCATCACCAATTTGTTAGGAAAAGATGAAATTTTCCCTTTTAAATGCAAATCAGTCGAAATATGCAGAATCGTACTGACAATGTAAACCTGTCAATAAATGCTAAGAATGGAAACAACTAAAAAATATCATTGTCTAAAAGAAAGAAGCGGAGAATCTCATTTTACGTCCTACCCGTAAAGAAAAATCTGACGTAAGAACGTAAATGATGACAAAATCAAGGCGAAGGAGAGAGTGGGCGAAGAGCAACGATAAAATGAGAATGAAAGATGAGTGAGAGAGAAAATAATCTCTAAAGAACCCTACAAGAAATAACAAGAAGGCGAATACAGCGGCGTCAAATACAATGGAAGTAAAGCACTCATATAATGAAGGTGTTCAGTTAAATGGGATTAACCCAGAACTCCTGGACGCAAATTCCCGAGATGTATGCTAGTATTGCACCAGCCCCGTTTTTTTTTTTTTTTTTTTGCCATGCCCCTAGGTTAGGTTAAGTTAGGTTAAGTTAGTTTCGTACCTTTCAAATAATTTGGGTGTGGGAAATATAATGAGATTATATTCAAGAAAATTCTGTTTAGTTTTTAAGATCTGGCGTCCCTCTTTTTTTCAGGGAAAGATCTCGGTACTCGGTTACCTCTAAGGAAAATGCCTCCTGGACAAGTGACACATTTCCTACGTTGCTCAGTAAGGATATTCTAATACGAATGCAGCAGGATGAGAGATTGTGAATCATAAATACTTCCAGAAGTAAGACATAGTTCTAATGAACATATCAAGCATATCTAAAGAGGTTACCAAGTACACCATTCTTTGGATAATTCTGAAAATATTCAAACTAAAAACAAAAAAAAAAGTATAAAAAAATACAATTCTTTTATATCTTTCAACAGTTTCACCAACTGTGAAACACAACTCTTCGTTCGCACCATTCAACTTTATATTTGAAACTGGTTTTATTGAAACTTAAGCAGTCTACCTCCATATACTGTATAGCAGCTGATTCATGCTAACACTAATCATACAAGAAAAAATATCTACAAGATCCATTTGTCAATCAGGAGAAAGATATGGAAATTTGTGTACACTTAAAGAAGAAGAAAAATATCCAAAAACATATGACAAGAAAGAACTAACTCTTCAAGAAAATTATATTCCATCACTGACAAAAAAAAAAAAAAAAAAAAAAAACGCAGGCCAGCCAGAATGAATTAATCAAGGCCGACAGAACCTCCAGAAATAAACAAAGACGATGATGATAATAATTATTATGACGATGATGATGAATGATGATTATGACAATGATGATGAATGATGATGATGACTATCCCGTTCAGTGACGATTTCTTTCATACGAATGTAGTCTCTCATCAAGCATTTAATCTCTAAGGTGACCTTCTATTTCTGATGAGTCTGGAAACAAGGAAGGCATTTCCACCGTCAGCTGATGTGTCTCTCGAACGAACGTTATAATTCCAGTCTTCCAATTGAAAATGAACATTAATATTAATGTTTTGACTCAATGTGGTGTCCTGGCTATCAATGATATTTATTTTCATATGTTAGGGGCAATTCTGACTCAAGGTAATTCTACATGTATTCATTTGATCGTGTTTAAAAGTTGTATTTCTGTCGCTGTGTAACCAAACATAACATGTTTGAATAGCATGTGCATTTGCATTACCATTCTCTTTCCCCTAACCCCAATTCTCGCTCTCTCTCTCTCTCTCTGTAAGTATATATACTTATATATATACAGTATATATATATATATATATATATATATATATATATATATATATATATATATATATATATATATATATATATATAAATATATTACACACACACACACATTTATATATGTATAACTGAATCAAGAAAATATGGTTACATATCTAGACTGAGCAGCAAATACGCACCGAATCCGTCATTACAAATATCGACAAAATTGATAAACTGCACGCTAATGCATCCGACAATGATTACTAGACAAACTGAAGAAAGTGGACTTTTCTCTCTGGCAAAGAAAGAAATGCTTTTTCTAATCCCCGATAGAATTTCAGCAACTCTCTCTCTCTCTCTCTCTCTCTCTTGCAGGTGGTAAGGTTCCTTCTTCCCCTGTTTTTTTCCCTAACATTTCCTTTCCTGGGTTTTCTGATGGCCAGGCGCCCGCTGGGATGATGATTTTGCCGCCTCAAGACTGGAAGTGACTTTTTTGCTCTTTGGTCGGCAAGAACTTTACTTACTTCTGAAATATATTATGTTTGCTTCATCTCGTTACTTTTTGCCTATTCGTTAATTCATTTTCGATAGAATGGTAACTGTGATGACTTATACGCATTTCTTTGCTATGCAATGACACTTGTTTCAGTATATACAAGGCACTATTTTTTTATTCACCGCATTAAATAATTTATTTCTTTACCCACGTCCTGAGACGAAATGCGTGTAATAAAAAGTTGTCAAGACTGGTAAGAAAAATTAAATAAACCAAGAAGTAGATTTGCGAAAATAAACTAACCACTTATTTAAAATTAATCGAAGAAATAAAGAACCAAGGCTCATCAAAATGGGAAGAAAAATAAACGCCGCTCCAAGCTTTCATTCATCATTCACTGAGTCGACATTATTCTTTAAGAACAAGCAAAAAACCTATTCAAAACAAAAGAAAAAAGAAAGAAAAAACCAGCGCAATAAAATGAAGTACAGTTATGTGAATAACATATGTCGTCACAGACAATTTCCTCGGCTATGAAAAACGTTCATAAGAACCATCCTTCTTCATATTCCATCTCGCTGACAGCTTGAAAAACTCCATATACTCTGCTCTAACACAACTCGTTGCTCTCTCTCTCTCTCTCTCTCTCTTCCAAGTACACTTGGGACTTGATCTGTCCTTTCTTCTCGTTTCCTCCTTTTCTTTCTCAATTTTCTCTCTATTTGTCAGAGCTCTTCTTTAGATCTCCCTCTCTCTCTCTCTCTCTCTCTCTCTCTCTCTCTCTCTCTCTCTCTCTCTCTCAAGTATACTTAGGACTTGATTTTTCTACTAATTTCCTTCTTTTCTTTCTTAATTTTCTCTCCATTTGTCAGAGCTCTTCTTTGGAGCCTCTCTCTCTCTCTCTCTCTCTCTCTCTCTCTCTCTCTCTCAGTACACTTGGGGCTTGATCTGTCCTTTCTTGGCAGCTGTCTCTCTCTCTCTCTCTCTCTCTCTCTCTCTCTCTCTCTCTCTCTCTCTCTCTCTCTGTCTCTCCTGGCAGCTGTTTCACTTTTTCCAGATATCAAATAGTAGCGGGCAGCGGAGGACAATCACCCATAATGCTCTTTGCTTAAAAGTTTATCAAATGAATTACGATGAATATATATTTCTTCACGTCGTTTCTTGCCTTTTATTTCAAATGACTCTTGTATAAAGCATAAAACTTCGTTAAATGTACAATGATTCGGTCACTGATGACGAAAATATGAAATTTTGTATATTTATGTTGAATTTTTAAATATTTTTGGTATGGAATAATTAAGAGACCAAAATATTAAACACAAAATGTTGTGGCCTTCTGCGAGGGTCTTAAACCGTATTTATACCAGTTTATATACATACATACATATATATATATATATATAAACACTATATATATATATATAAATATATATATATGTACATATAGGTGTATGTATATATATATATATATATATATATATATATATATATATATATATATATATATATATGTACATATATATATATATATATATATATATATATATATATATATATATATATATATATATATATATATATATATAAAAGTTTTATTGCCAAACACTGCCACTTGTACACAGAACACAGTATTCGACAGAGCATTCCATTTAAACACTACACTGAAAAGCCGCTGTTCACTGGAAACAAATAATATCGCACAAGCAATTAATGACTAAATTAACTCAAGGCACAAAGCCCCAAAATGCACTTTGGTCCCAACTGGGCTTCTCATTTCACTCGCAAATTTTTCCCGTCACTCAATTGAAAAATCCCTCGATTTTATGGGGAATATATTTGTGTTTTCGAATCGCGCCTCATACAGAATGCAAAAAGGCTGTTTTGCATAGTATTACCCCACCAATGCTTTTTAATTTTCAGTTTTTTCTCTATAAACATTTCATTTTCACGGTTCGAAAGCAAAACCGTTTGATGCTTTCAGATGTATTTGGTTACACTTGTTGGTTAATTCTAGGTAGAACATTTAAATGATAAGTATCCGTATCTGTTTTACATTAAATGGTTGACCAAATTCGAACTAATTTTTCATGCTCTTTTCAACTCTTGACAAATATAACATCGAATAAAAAAAGTTATTTGTCAAACAATGATGAGTTACCTGTCTCATATTTTTTATCAAAAATATTTCAGCATTATTAATATTACTGCCATTCAACATTCAGTGTAGAATTACAATATTAATGACTGTATTATTATTTTTCCAGCGCCTATAATTATTGCTCGTATTGTCTTTATTTTCATTTTACAATGGCTATTAACATTCTTGTTACAAATATATTCGACATTATTATTATTATATTATTTCTGTTCCTATTTTTCTTATCCCTTTTACATTTAATAACTCTGACAGATTTGAACACTGAGTTTGAAGTTGGAAACGAAATAGACCCATGATAAGAAACAGCAAGTTTCCAATCGACACCTATGTCACTGCAGTAGCCCTTCCCACAGTAGAAAAAAAATGCACTCCTTTTCAGCCAAAACCACTAGATAGATTACTTACAAATTACTTTAACCGCGCATGGAGCCAAGTTCTGTCGTCTTTGGGGCAGGATATTCCCAATGTCCGATAGATTTGTACTGTATTCGAAAAAGGGTTGACTTTCCTTCTAAGTAAAAATGGAAGCCCTCTGTAATTATCATTATTAATTATTATCATTATTATTATATCTGTAAATCTCGCTGCTTCAGTAGATAAATTCAGAAATAATATAGAAAATAAGGGAACACATTTCGGTAATCACATCTGCCAGCAGAGCAGTTTCAGCTTCAGGACAAATGACAGACCAGTAATAAATTTGGCACAGCGGAGCGAAAGAACCTCTTCACGAAACAAGAAAATGAACGAAGGAGAAAGCGATTTCAAACTCAGCTTTTCACTCTAAGCAGCTTATGTACACCTAATCATCATTACACTCGGCATTTAAATATCTGGGAAATTCTGTTCCTCATTTTGGAAGCGGTTCCTCCGAATCACATTTGGTTCACATTACGCGAAGAATTCAACGATACATTATTAGCACGTTAATGCCGTCTCTGTTCCCGCGATAATTTGTGTTTCTGTGGGGGTTCAGATATCGAAATAAAATGGATGTCTCATAATAACTTTGTTGAGAAATATGAAACGATACTGCAGTTACGGTGCAAATGTTTATGTGATTTCAGTTGTACTAACCTACTTACACCCATACATACATACACATACATACACACACACATATATATATATATATAACACACAAACACACACACGGAAGTAATATATTTTCATATATATAGTTGATAATATATATCAGGATATATATATATATATATATATATGTATGAACATATACTCATATATATACATATATGAAAGTATATACATATAATATGTATATATATGTTCATATATATATATACTATATATGTATATATATGTTCATATATACTGTATATATATATATATATGTATATAATTATATTAAGTTCATACATGCAGTATATACATATAATATATATACACATATATACACACACACACACACACACACACACACACACATATATATATATATATATATATATATATATATATATATATATATATATATATATATATATGAAATCTACTGGTTATATCTACCAGGTCTATGGCCATACAACCGTTACTGGAGATTAACAAAACTAGTGAACGTGGAAAGATAAACGAAAAAATAAATAAATGGTCTAAGATACAAGCGAAAATTTCATATGAAAGCCTGGTTAATAATGACAGACAACATCGCACTCCTACGACAATGATGGTTATTAGTAGGGCGATCGGGAGAAAAGATTGTTGATTAACTAAGCTTTTCTTGAAATAAAAAAAAAAACTTGATAACTGGGTGGCAAAGGAATAGCATAAGAGTTTAGGTCAAGTCATGATTACCAACTTAATGGGAGACAACTTTGAGAAATATAGGAACTGGAATTTACCAAATCAATACATGGGAACACTGCTATTTTAAGGTAACCCTTTCAAGAAATACATGAATAATAATGCCATTCTATGGTAACCCTTTCGAGAAGTATATGGGTAATAATGCTATTCTGTGGTAACCCTTTAAAGAAATTCATTGGTAATAATGTTATTCTAAGGTAACCCTTTCAAGAGATACATGGGTATTACTGTTATTCTAATTTAACCATTTCATGAAATATCGTACATGGGTAATCATGATATTCTGTGGTAACCCTTTCAAGAAATACATGATAATAATGCTATTCTATTGTAACCCTTTCAAGAAATACATGGGTTATAATGCTATTGTATGATAACACTTTCAAGAGATGTATGGGTAATAATGTAACTCTATGGTAACCATGGAGAAGAAAGACGTTAGTCGAATTCCAAAACAGTATCAATCTATTTTGATCCATTTTAGCAACACGATAAAATCTCTTGGTCAAAGTATTCGCCGAATCTTATTCCGGAGAAGGGCTGTTATCGCCGGAGACAGCGCGCAAAGGAACTGCATTGTGACGGCGAGGGAATGCTTAGTAAACAGCGAGAGTAGAGAGCAAATAAAAGTTTTGCAAACAAGAGAGTGTGTTGTGCGCGTGGGCCCAGAAGGTGCTGTTAAACGAAGCAATTTCTTCCCGCGATTCTTAGACCTGTTGTTATAAATAAACCTGATGCACTTTTAGACAGCCGCAATGTAATTCGTGACCAGTGTTAAAAATGCCACAATTGAATTCCAAGATACTTTCTCTCTGTCTCTGCCTCTCTCTTTGTCTCTCTCTCTCTCTCTCTCTCTTTCTCTCCTCTCTCTCAAGAAGCCCTCTCTCTCTCTCTCTCTCTCTCAAGATAATCTCTCTCTCTCTCCCTCTCAAGATGCCTACTCTCTCTCTCTCAAGATACCTTCTCTCTCTCTCTCTCTCTCTCTCTCTCTCTCTCTCTCTCTCTCTCTCTCTCTCTCTTTTCACTTGCGTTTTACCTCTCAGCGCAACCGGTGTTAAAAATGCCACAATGATTTACAAGATGCTCTCTCTCTCTCTCTCTCTCTCTCTCTCTCTCTCTCTCTCTCTCTCTCTCTCTCTCTCTCTTCACTTGCGTTTTACCTCTCAGCGTAATCATCTGTTATTTGGAAACAGGAAAAATCGTTCCACGAAAACCCCGTAAATATACATCTTCCGAAATTTACAGGTTCATCAGTCTTAACATTTTATAAACAACGATGAACATTTTCGGATCTTTATGAATTTCTCTTATATGTGTATGTATGTACGTACGTATGTATTATACATACATACGTACGTATGCATGTATGTATGTATGTATGTATGTATAATATATTATATATATATAGTATATATATATATATATATATATATATATATATATATATATATATATATATATATATATATATATATATATATATATATATATATATATATATATATATATATGAGCATAACACCAACTAAGTCTCATTCAAAAGCGCAATGTATAACTGCGTTAACTTGTGGATAAATAATTAATAAAGTATCTTTTCACTCCCATTTCAAAAGTAAATTAGAATCTATCAAATTTCAGTGTTGTTATCTTTATCATATAAATACATTCAATATTATCAGCATAGTCATGCTAATGAAGTTATTAAATGCGGACAGCTTTTCAACTTGTTGTTTTATGAGAGAGAGAGAGAGAGAGAGAGAGAGAGAGAGAGAGAGAGAGAGAGAGAGAGAGAGAGAGAGGTTCACCTGTCCTTTGAAGAGGTTGTATATGTTTAACAACCGTAATATTGTATATTTTTGACATATCCATTTCATTTTAAATTCCTCGAAGTTTGTGATGAGGTGTCATATCTTTCAAATTAACGAGCGTCTGAAATCATTTGTTTCCACAAATGGATATCGCTTTATATTAATCTCTAGCTTACGCGCATTCAATGCTGATGGGGAATTGTATATATTTATGAACAAAGTACTTCTCTACTTTAAAATAATATTTATTATCCTTATTAAGACAATTTACATCACCTTCAATTGCTAGAGAGAAGACCAATGAACTGAGTGACCACGGACCTATGTCAAGGTGGACAGAATTGCTTCTTAAAACTTGGTACGGTTGTATATATAACTTTAATATACGGAATATACTGGCAAATTAAACATTCAAAATAAGTGAAATAGTACAGTAATTTCGAAAGCTATTCCATCTGGAAATTATGAAGTTAGCAGCACTACAGACTGCTGTTTATATCAACACGCAACACATTAAACGACACAAAAACATTCACAAATTGTACAAAATATTAGTTATATTTTCTTTTTACTAACTTTTAATTTTAAAATTGTTCTATAAAAATAATATAAGCACTATATAATTTCATATTTTTTCTAGATAGTGGTTTCAGTTAACTTCATTAAAGGCCATTATTACCTTACAGTAGCTGTACTGAACCAGCTAGTTTAACTAGTTACTGCCGAAGAATTGCCCTTTTACAGAATAGTGTTGGGATCTTCGGGAGAGGTGAAAGTTTTCTTTTTCTTGAGAGCTGCGTAATTTCAGTGGCAGACCAGAAGTGCACACTATAAGCATTTTTGAAGATATCAGCCCTTTCGAGCAGGACGGATTTTGATTATTTATATTTTTGGCAACACTTTAGGATGATTTACCGAGTAAATAGTTCATGGGACCCACATCAGGACGGAGACTTTAATAACATCGCAGACGGACAGCTTGCCGGTGGATAAGGTTAGCTAATTGTAAGGTTACCTGGCCTTATTTATTGGTTTGTGTTTATATTCCTCAACCATTCGAGTAAACCATAATTAATTTTTTAAATCCTGCTAATATTATTTTTTTAGAACGTTGGAAGCTAGTTTTGCCATTCCATCTGGGTTGAGTGATAGTTATCGTTGACTTGGTGAGATTCGTAAATTGAGTGTTTTGCGTTGAAGTTTGGAATCGCGAGACTTTTTATAATTTAAGTGTAATATTTTTGGATGTTTTCACAGGTTTGGTTTGCTGTTTTTGTAGTGCTTTTCTCTCGTTCTATGTGCAGGTGACAACACTTTTATAATATCTTAACTTGGAAGTGCAACGGACTTTATTGTTTTCGTTCCAACACCAAGACCAAGTGTACTTTGGGGAGCTTATTTGTTGAGGTGCTGAAGCGATGTATTATAAAATAACATTCAGAAATAAGATAGTATATAAAATTCTGCGTACAAATATAATACAAACTATACGAAGTCATTTCTAAATTCTCTTCGTCTAGAGAACAGGGACTCCGAGGACGCGGTGGCTGGACTGAGAGTAAAAAAAGGTCGGGTCACTTTACGAAGAAACCAGTTCAGGCAAACGTTTAAACTCCGGGTTTGGAATCTGCCAAAACTTTCACGCTGGGTCGTTGCCATGCATAAGGAAGACTGCAGTAAGAAAGGATGCAGGATAAATCCTGCAGGACAGCAGAGCAAAGAATAAAAGTGTTATGGGTTGCTCTCGTTGGCTTCGACTTGACCAGTTCACATGACAAACGTTCCAGGACGTTTTTGATTGACCGTTTCGGACTTGGTAACTTTCGCATCTGTCACTTTGCCTGTGGCCACAACAAAAGACGCGGAAGCTTCGATGGTGAGAGGTTTGAATCTGAAGGAAGTGAAGTTTTCTGTTCTTTAAAATTTTGACGGACCGTTCATTGCAGGACATTACACATGAATAACGTGAACTGATTGAGCGTGTATTGAATATAAAACTGGATTTCTTAGAATTATTCTTTTTCATGTTGAAGCCAGAAACTATAAAGGGCAATATCTATCCAAGTTACCGATGCTATATTTAATAGACCTAGCAATCATGCATTAGACACAAAATATTTGGAAGATTAAACTAACTATACTAATATTTCCAGGAAAACGAAAAAACTAGCGATTTGAATAATCCGTCACATATTCAATATAAGAAAGAGACTTGTCAATATTAATGTGACCTAAATGTAAATAACACGGTAGGGGAAATGCTTATAGATGAAATTGCTGAATAAACGCCATTAACATTACGAATTGAAAGTATGGCAAACTGCACTGTTACTTGTCTCAGGACTGAACGATTCCAAATATAATGGTGATTCTGAAAGAATACTGATAAATGGCTATTTTCATAAAACCCTTTACTTTTTCATCTTATTTTGTGGTAATACAATTATTGCGTATTTAATATGGAGGCAATAATAAATACGACTATATAATTTTTCAAGTCACTTAAAGATAACAGTAAGTTAATGATTTGCAATGGAGAGAGCCTATGTCTTCGTCCCTCTACGAGATGTAAATAACCCATATTTATAATTACTTGTCATTAATGTTTTCGTAATCATTCCGTATGGAATGTAAATTTACATCTGCTAATAAACTTTCGAGTACATATGATGAAAAGGCTACACTATCACTGCCTGCATTTTCAATAACAAAGAAATGAAGTAATACCCAACAAAAAAGAAATCACGGATTTTCTTTGTATGAAAAACAAATTTCTGAAATATTAATAAATTTATCCCAATCATTGCGAAAAAAATGGCATGGAAGCTGGCAGGACCACACTGCTCGGTATCAGAACAATAAGTGCAAGTACCAAGCAATTTGCATCGGCTGACCTTCGAAGGTTTCCTATCAAAAGGTGATGATTCTTTAAAGATTGGGATATTCTGAATTCTGCTCATTAATGTCTTAGAATCATTACCTGCAGAAACAAACCTTTCGCTGATAACTTTTGTCATGTTCCTGAATCGAAAAATAATCTTTGCACAAAAAGCAAGTATTCTCTTTCATATATCCGTGAATGAAAAATGTGACTATTCTAGTCACCTTTGCAATAACATACGTATGTGCCCCCACAACAAATGTTTGTTTCTCCCTGCATCTAAAACTTCGTACAACAGGGAAGAGGTTTAACCATCCAATCTCCGAGGCAGCATCCCTTGTTACATTCGAACAGCAAGACCTGAAGCTTTGTTTACACGAAGCATCGAGGGTGAAACTGCGTTCAGCGTCCAAGAGATTTACTTATTCACTTACTTTTATCATCTGTTCTCTCAGCTTTATGTTTTGTGGTGTTCTTGTCGAATTAAAGGGGTTTTTGTTCTTTATATGGAATTGCTTTACAAGTACCGGAGATGTTTCTTTAATGATGGGATATAAGGATGATGTTTTATTATCAAACTCAAAAAGTCATTGACAAAGGTGTTTAATGACTTTTATGTCCATACATTTAGTGCAATGACCACCTGTACGTTATCACTGCGTACTCTTTAATAAGACAGATTCTGCTGGAAAATAGAAAGCAATTGACAACGATATTTAAATACTTCTATTTGCATACATTCGGCACCATCTATTTGTGCTTTATCGTAACGATATTTAATTACTTCTATTTGCATATATTCAGCGCCATCTATCCGTACTTTATCGTTTCACAATGTTTGAAAAGATACTGCTGTTGAAAATAATTTGTCAGAAATGATTCACTCCTCCTTCACAACGTCTTGGTTTTCTTAATAGTGTTCCACCAACCACATATTCCGTTTTATATTTCAGTAACAGGTCTTGTTAGACTTCCCGAAAGCAGGCTACGGTTTCTCGGAAATAATTTCTTTCTGTTTGCCTAACCTGAATGAGTGTAGTCACTTCAGGCCACCTTGGCTCTAATATCCTCGATGAAACGAGATTCTCCTCCCATTTTCCAGTAAGTGCAAAGTTCAACACAATGAGATTATTGGCGATTCTTTGCGTTTGTGTGATGAAGAGATTGTCGATAAAAACCTTTACTAAGTATGTGGTGAAAATGATAGTAAATTATTCTCTCTTTCACCCCTCAGACTGTCAGACGGTACTTTAGTGGTTTTATATATATATATATATATATATATATATATATATATATATATATATATATATATATATATATATATATATATATATATAAAAGGGGAATGGAAAACCTGACAGGTATAATATTTGTTGTGCTGGAATTGTTAGACAATTTACAGACTTGTATGAAGGTAACTGAAAATTACTTTTGCAAGCAGTACCCTTACATCCACGACTGTTTGGAATTTTAATTTTATTTATTATTATTATTATTATTATTATTATTATTATTATTATTATTATTAAGACATCATTTATGCTCTTTGTGAGGGGAAGGAAAGTGGAATAAGATTGGGAGGAGTAAGGCAGTTGATGTAAAATGGAAATCATTTCTCCCTGAGGTAATCTGTTAGTTCCTGTTTTACATTTATATTAGAATTTGCGTTTATAATTCACATTCTCGAACAACGTTGTAAAGATACAGTGTATTCATAATTACCACGTATGAATCCGCCATTACAAGCAGCCATTACTTTCATATTCACTGGGTGCTTTTGAAATAATTTTTTTTTTTTTTTTGCAAGTAAGCTTCAAGAGAACATAAATGCCTTTACAATGTTTTCTTGCAGTCGCTTTTAATCGGAACAATGAATATATTATTATTATTATTATTATTATTATTATTATTATTATTATTATTATTATTATTATTATTATTATTGTTGTTGTTGTTGTTGTTGTTGTTGTTGTTGTTATAAAATGTTTTTTCATGAGCTGGAATTTAGTTTATTCGGCGCAGATGAGGATCAGTGACGACAATTGTTGTGACGCTTTTAAACAGTCATTATCTCCATTTTTTTTAAAGTCTTTAAAGCGAAAAAGAACAATGTTGCCATCTTATACCGTGAGGTTTTATATCTTAGTAAATTCGCAGGAAGTCCTGAAACACTTTCTTTCCGCGGTATCCAGGGAAATAAAGCAAAAGGTATTTCCTACGCAAGATGTGGGATTGGAGTAACACAGCCTGCGATCTTGTTGAGCGCATACATACGTTTATACATACTTTCATACTTTATATATACATATGTACAGTTTACTGAATGTAGGTGTCAGATGTGTGTGTGTGTGTAATATATATACACACACACATATATAAGTGACACCCACATACTGTAAGTACAAAATGGAAGGGGGAATGATAGATGGTACCTTGCCTAAGTACTTGAGGAAGAAAGTGGAAAGGTAGATAAAGAGTAGAATTACTGTTCTGTTTTGGCCAGCACTTTATTATCGTAAAAGTTAGTTTCCCCAAGTATTGCCATCTGTGTGGGCGTGTCAGATCCAAGTGTTTCGTTCCACTATAACTGAACTTAAAGCAGAAATTTATAAATGTTAAAATTATTAATAGCCACTACTTACTATGAACTATGCTACCAGCGTTTCTATTTCATTTTCGCATAGGTTCAAGTCACTTTATCCAGAAGCTTCTTAATACTTTCAATAAATGATTTATTCCCAAAAGCTTTTAAGACTGCCAACTGCGGAAAGGAAATCATGCATGCTTTATGAGCCCACATACCTTCCAGTACTTTTATCAAGATATTCTTTTAGCAAAACTTTTGTCAGAAGTCAACTTGAACTGATGGAAGTGTGATGATTAAGTATACTTTAGTTTAACCAGACCACTAAGCTGATTAACAGCTCTCCTAGGGCTGGCCCGAGGATTAGACTTATTTTACGTGGCTAAGAACTAATTCGTCACCTAGCAACGGGACCTACAGCCTATTGTGGAATCCGAACCACATTATTCCGAGAAATGAATTTCTATCACCAGAAATAAATTCCTCTAATTCTTCATTGGCCGGCCGGAGAATCGAACGCGGGCCCAGGAGAGTGCTAGCCGAGTACGATATCGGCCCATCCAATGAGGAACTGAAGTGTGATGATGAAGGTCTAGAATAGAACAGAGTGTAGAATTTAGGCCAAAGGCCAATCGCTGGGACCTATGAGGTCATTCAGCGCTGAAAGGGAAATTGACACTAAAAAAACACTTGTTAGAGAGGGTGGAAAGTCCGATGGAAGAAAGAGAATATGAACAGAGGTAAAGAAACAAACGAGAGAGGTTGCAGCTGGGGGCAGGTGGGATGCTGCGAAGACCCATAAGTAATGCCTGCAGTGCGCATGATGAAGGTCTAGTTCCCAGGGGTTGTACGAAGGATATGTCCAAACCATCTCCTTCTCACTTTCATGATTACCTCTTCTTCATATGGTAATTCCGTCATTTCCATCGTGGTATCATTTCCCATTCTGCCTTGAAATTTGAATCCTTATAGTTTTCTTAAAGCTTTATTCTTAAATCAACAAAATCTTGTATAGTTTCATTACCCCACCACAATTATGATTCATGTCTGTACAGCAATACAAATCGTGTATATATATGTATATATGTATACATATATACTTACATACATATAAGTGTATATATATATATGTATGTATATATGTACACACACACACATATATATATATATATACATACATATATATATATATATATATATATATATATATATATATATATATATATATATATATATATATATATATAATAACACCAGAACCAATTCACTTTGACAGTGGGCTATACTTGTATCGTAATGTCAACGTGCGCTTAATAGTTCTGTCCACTTGAAAAGTTGATGACCAGGTTGGAAGACTTTCACGTCCTTTGATAAACGACGTTGTGTAATTGTCCTTCACAAACAAGTTCTATTCATAAAGCCTATTATTCATTCACGTCACCTGTCGGCGATGTTTTAGCCGTGCCATCGATCTTCGGCTGAATTAATGTTGATTTGTAGAGTCTCTTTCTTAGTGATAAATGGAGCGAACCTTGGAATTCTATATTTTGCTTTCAGGTTAGCTAAAATTTACTATAATTCTCATACGCCACTCTTATTGTTTGTTTGTCTATTGAGTGTAAAAGCGAGATAGGTTATGTGCGGATAAAGCTAAAGTTGATTGTGGTTTTTTATCGTGTGACGAAATTGGCAATAATTTTTACTGTCTAGAACGAACCAGAACTTCTCAATTGCTTGTCTAACCATCACGAATCCCGTTTATTTTCTGAGCTTTATCTTGTGTTTTGATAGAGTTTAAGTTACATGAAAACAGTATCAAGTCATGAACCATGACTAAAAACACGCGGTAACTCATGGAAATTGCCTTAAATTTCGTCGAGAGAGTTCGTCAACTTGAAGAAGTCCAGAGCAGCAACGTTTATTTTCCTCCACATTCCTGCAGGAAAGGAAAAAAATTCCGTGTGCTCTCTTTGGGATGTTTTCGGCAGAGCGAAGCAGCGACAGAGTCAAAGGCGAAAGTTTCCCCGATTGCAAAGACGCCAAAGTTAAAATACTTTCTCTCGCTGTGGTTCCTTCTGGAGCAGAACTGACTCTGCTTCCGTCTTGCAACCGAAAGCGACTTTGTATTTCGTCTCTCTTCTTTAAGTCGGTACGTTCGAATTTAAGGTTCCATGTCACGCAAATTGATATACAAATTTCTCAACATGCCTTGTCTTTTATCATTTTGATTGCCTAGATCACATAAACTTATAAACAAATAATTTCTTACCATGCCTTGTTCTTTACCAATGTAGTTGTTTCACCATATAACGAATCGTTGTTTCGTGTCTAGGTTCATTTCTGTTTACCTTGCCGATTCTGAAAGAGCAAACAAAAATGCCGATATTATATCCATTTTCAAGACAAAACATTTTGAGCCCTATATAGGACAACGGGAATTTCATGCATATATATAGCATATATATATAAATGTGTGTATATATATATATATATATATATATATATATATATATATATATATATATATATATATATATATATATATATATATATATATATATATATATATATATATATATATATATATATATATATATATATATATATATATATATATATATATATATATATATATATATATATATATATATATATATATATATATATATATATATATATATATATATATATATATCATACATACATACAGACACACATGTATATATACATATATATACTGTATATATATACATATATATATATGTATGTATGTATGTATAGGTATGAATGTATGAAATTCCCATTGCCATTTTCAGGGACCAAAATATTTTGTCTTTAAATTGGATATAATTCGGCATTTTTGTTTGCCCTTTCAGAAACTGCAAGGTAAACAGAAATGAAACTGGACAAGAATCAACGACTCGTGATAAGGTGAAGCAACTACAGTGATAAAGTATACGGCATAGTATGATATAACTTATGTATAAGTTTTTGTGACAAGCAATTACAGTGATAAAAGACAAGGCCTCTAAGAAATTTGTATATCAGTTTAAGTGACAAGGAACCTTAAAGTCGAACATACCGACTTAAAGAAGAGAGATGACATACAGATGCAAGACGGAAGCAGAGTCAGTTCTGCTCCAGAAGAACCACAGCCAGAGAAAGTATTTTAACTTTGGCGTCTTTGTAATCGGGGAAACTTTCGCCTTTGACTCTGTCGCTGCTTCGCTCTGCCGAAAACATCCCAAAGAGAAGACACCCGTTTTTTTTTTTCCCTTCATGATTGTGGAAGAAAATAAACGCCATTCACGTTGCTGCTCTGGAATTCTTTACGTTGACGAATGCTCTCGATGAAATTTAATGCATTTTCCATGAGTTACAGGGTGATTTTAGTCATGGTTCATAACTTTTCATGCAATTTATCTCTATCAAAACACAAGATAAGGCTTGGGAAATAAAGAGGTTCTTGTTGGTCTGACACCAAAATGAAGGGATCCTGAACAATTAATGTGAATTTCTGTGGTTTGCTCTACACAGTAATTATTATTACCAATTTTTGTCACACATGATAAAAAACCCACAATCAACCTTTACTTTAACCGCGTATAAACTACCTTCCTTTTACACGCAATAGACAAACAAACAATAAGAGTGGCATATGAGAACTGTAATAAATTTTAGCTAACCTGAAGCAATATATGCAATTCCAAGGTTCGTCAAATTTATCACTAAGAAAGAGGCGCTACAAATCAACATTAATTCAGCCAAGATCGATGACACGGCAAAACATCGCTGACAGGTGACGTGAACAAATAATAGGCTTTATAAATAGAACTTGTTTGTGTAAGGACAATTGCACAACGTCGTTATCAAAGGACGTGAAAGTTTTCCAACCTGGTCATCAACTTTTCATGTGGACAAAACTATTAAGTGCACGCTGACATTACAATACGAGTGGGAGTCACTGCCAGAGTGGAATGCTTCTGGTGTTATTTTCAATCTCTTTTCTCCTTATTATCAAGTAATACGACCAAACCACGACAACAACACAGCAACATGTTCCGACGATTATTCATTCGACCGTCTACCTTTGCCTCCAACGCAATATGGATGATTGAAGACTATGCTGGAAATGTATTCAAGAGAACGAGAAAGCACGGATCATATGCATCTCTTGCCTGGAAGACAGAGACCTTTCAACTGCTGTTTATTCCAACTATGTTGTTCTATGGTCTATGCCTCGGTGTATATTTTATGGCTATATATATTTCCCCGTTTGTGTTAATTATTCTCAAGCTGACCTCTGCTGATCGCACTTGTCTTCCACTAAGCGTCATCTCACTGTTATTTTTATGCATATGATTCCTAGCTCTCAGTCGGATAAAGTGCCTTTATTCCATACTGCCATTAATTTGTAGTTCCTTCAACAATCCAGACCTTTAATTTCCTTTGCATTCCCCTCTGCGTGTTTCTTCTCCTTCCATTTTTATCTCCTTTTCGTTTTATACCGTTGTAACGGCTCTTGTCAGGTTTCCTGTAACACGCCCGCGTTTCTCTGAAATAATTTCCTTCGGGAGTAGTCAATGCAAGTGGGAATATATTCCGAGTTTATTTAATGTAAATGGGTCCCTCTCTCGCTACTCTGGGCTATCTTAGTTCTAATATCCTTAATGTATCATTAAATTTCCCTTTTCAATTTCCCTTTACGCAGGAAGTCAAATTCGCGGAAATGACTGGTAATCATTGGTGCTCATGGTTCTTAATAGCTTTTGGCCTGGAAATTCAGGACTTGTTTGCCATATAGTCCTTGTATGCAATGACTTTCTCGGGTTGATGTTAAATTTTACTTATCTAGTGTTCTCAATACTTTTGTTCTCCAGCATCCCGAAACAACCTCAGGAAAATCAGTCATAGGATTTCCAACGCTTCACGCATTAATTACATCTCTAATTACATGACTGTGAGCACTCATGTAATTAGAGTGGAAGAGTGGGACAAAGGGAGTGCAAGGATACACAAAATTCCCGTGAAAACAGCTGAGTAAGTGAGGAGGTTTTTTAACTACTTAATTTGAATATCCGAAAAAATAAGAATGATAATGAAAACAGCGACAAGAAACCCATTACCCACAAAAATATTACAACAATTTCTGAAGTCTGTGCTAGAGAATCCCCATATTTTAATTCTTCAAAAATGCATTGAAAAAGGTCACATAATTTAACTTGCTAAGTTTGATTATATCAGACACTATATTTAGATGCTGTAAATCTAGTTCTATGTCTCAGATTCCAAAAGATTTATGCTGGCCATACCCGAACATGCTTAAGAGTGCTTTCTTATTATTATAAGATGCTTATTATTTGTTTCTGTTTGATAAGAACGACAGCTTATAATCTGGCTGTATTTTGGCCACTGCTCCATCAAGGTGTAGAAGAGATCATTTTTTCTCAGGGCCTTCTAAGCACACCATCGTAGACTGACGTTACAATAACAAAGGTCAGTGACGCCAGATATCAACATCCCATGTCATTTTGTGGGGATAATTCCAATAGGCAGCATTGTCCGATAGTTCTTTCCTTTCATCTTATTATAGAACTATTATTGCTACCTATCGTTCTTTTTCAATTATTTTCGTCATCACTCATCATCATGGTACGCACTTCATCATAATCGTCATCATCACGGTACTCGCTACGTATTATTAATTTTGATCTCCGTCATCGTCATCCTCATCATTTCACCGTAGTTTTAGCTGCTTTCAGTTTCAGCAGCAACCAGAGGAAAGGAAGCGAAGAAATCCGTCACAGGTAATCATACGATCCCCCGGCCTCAATCGCCACCTTCCATCTCCTGATTGGATGGGGAAAGAGTCCCTCGTGGTTCATCTCCCAAGACCCCCTTCGAAGCACATCGTCGTCATAAGTGATTCAAGAGTTTAAATCTCAAAAGCGTCTTTTGGGAGTTCACTTACCGGAATGGTTTTGGCCTTAAGGACTCTTTGAGTCGCTACTGTCATCAAAGGGAAATCTAAAGAAAAACATCGGAACGAGCCTCTCTTTGATTTGTAACCGTCAACAGTAGAACGTAAAAATTTTGAGACGTCTCAGTATTTGGTCATCGTACGGGGAAAGGATTCTGTGATACCTGAATTACAAGAACTTAATACCTCGAGAATCAGTTGAATCTCATTTCATTTTCTGCTTTGCTGATTAGCGTCTAAATGCTTATTTAGTCACGAAATAATGAGGTTAATTTTATATAATATTATGTCATTGTCTACCCCAGACATAAAAGAAGATGTAACTAGTCTAATATTATCTGTCACTGTCTAATTCAAGCATGGCACAAGGAGGTTGATTTTATTCTACTTAATCGTCCACGTCTAATTCTGTTATAAAATAATAAAAAATAATAAGGATGCATTTATTTACTATAATAGTTTGATTTTATCTAATCATGCACATTTTTCTGCTTCAATCATGAAATAATTCAGATTGATTTTATTAAAATTATGTCGTCAATGTCTTGTTCAGTCATGAAATAATGAGGACGATTTTATTTAATCTCATTCGTAGATATCAAGTTAGGTCACCAAAACCTATGACCTGCTTTAGCTGTTGTCTTCGGGGAGAGAGAGAGAGAGAGAGAGAGAGAGAGAGAGAGAGAGAGAGAGAGAGAGAGAGAGAGAGAGAGAGAGAGAGCTTCCAGTCAAGCAAAGGCCCCCGAAGGGGTCACGTACACAAGAGGATTTTCTCTTTGTTAACCCAGAAGTATCAATTACAAACTTCCTAATTGCCGCAAATGCCGCCTGACCAGAAAGTCGGGAGAAATGAGCACGAAAAACGGACCAGGGTCCTCTCGATTGGAGGGGGAGGGGGGCCAGCTGATGGAGGGAAGGGGTGGGAGGGAGAGGTGGAGGGGGTAAGAGCTATGAAGGGAGGGTTGGTGGCTGAGGAGGAATCCATTGTTGCGTCTGGTTTTCCACGCCACTTTCCGTGCCAGGTTTTCTTTGCGGGTCCCATTAAATTCATTGCATTCAATTATCTCCAGTAATTTGAGAGGTCGTTCGCCCTCACATCTGGGGGGATTGTTAGCTACAGCAAGTGTAAATTTGGGCAGCGCGATTTTGCCCGATGGGTTTCCTAATGGGGGGGATCACGACCCCAGATTTATCCGATAATGGAGGTATTTACGGAGAGCGCCCGCTCTGATCCCCGTGCGATATTCGACCCCGGAGGGAAATTAGCGGTTAAATCAGGGTTGAAACAATGATCCCCGCAAGGAGGTCGAATTCATTTGATTTCAACCTGTTTATTTACTTCTCTTTCAGTCGTTTTTTTCTTCTGTTTGCGTTTGGGTCGGTTCATCCTAGTCGGCTTTACAACTGGCGATTAGGAGCTAATCACCCAGAGGTAATCTGTTACATAGTTTGGCATTTAAGGCGGCCAAAACATTTGAGATACAAAATTGCTTCTAAAATGAAACCAGGAATTTCTTTGGTACGACGCAACATTCGCTATCATAAGACTATATTCATCTGACACAACATATCTGGAATGTCTGTTACATTTAATTTCTCAGTTTAAATTATTCATACAAAGGTATGAAAGCCCCCATAACGCATCATCATTTAAATACGTTAACTAAAAAGGGGAAGAGGTTTGACCCTAACGCTGGAAAATAATCAAATCATGGAAACAAGAAGCAGGTAGAGAGTTCCAAAGAAAGACAAATGAGAAAAGTAATCTCTTTTCTTAAGACTTGAATTAAGGTTGAAGAACCTGATTTGTTAAGCTGGAAAGCATAACTGTGAAATCCTTCAGCATACAATAAATTAAACTTCCTGGAAGATGAAGGAAGACGATTACTTTAACTTCACTGACGAAAGCCTGTAAATTAAATTGTAATTCCGTTTACTTTTACAGAAAAAGAAATAAAAAAAAGGAGTTAGATAGGAAGACATTATTAAAAATAAACGTTTCCCATTCGTTCGACAAAATTGACAGATTTTAACGAATAATTTCCTACGGGAAAAATTAGTATTCCACAATGCACTAATGACGATATAAAATCATGAAATTCGGATACAAAAACAGATTTGTTTTGTTTTGTTTTGTTTTTACACTGGCTTGTTTGATACTATTTCCCCTCAAGACTGGG
This sequence comes from Macrobrachium rosenbergii, assembly GCF_040412425.1. Classification (NCBI taxonomy): domain Eukaryota; kingdom Metazoa; phylum Arthropoda; class Malacostraca; order Decapoda; family Palaemonidae; genus Macrobrachium; species Macrobrachium rosenbergii. The sequence goes on from NC_089781.1 coordinate 85,962,091, forward strand.
TCAATCGATTCTTACAATATTCCATGCCACTGTGGACTCGTTTTCGAAGGTTATGGTTCCACTACGTTTATGTGAGAGATTTAATGTGATTTCATTTGACATCGAAGACAAATAAATACAAACACACACACACACACACACACACACATATATATATATATATATATATATATATATATATATATATATATATATATATATATATATAATTATATATGTATATATTTACATACATATATGTATATATATACATACATACATACATATATACATATATATAATATATATATATATATATTTACATATATGTATATATATACATATACATACATATATATATATATATATATATATATATATATATATATATATATATATATATATAGAGAGAGAGAGAGAGAGAGAGAGAGAGAGAGAGAGAGAGAGAGAGAGACTGTCATTTCAACTGTTGTGGTTTCATTCTATAATAAATGAAACTTTGATTTTACTTGACTTTAAAGGCGATGCTGGAATGATCTCAAAGCTTTGGAGTCTTCCCTGAAAGCGTTTCGGAACCCTTCCATTTCCAACTCCTGGAAGGACGAGAGAAAGGCCATTCACGCATGCGCCCAACGCTATAGCTCAGTAAAACACAAACTTCCAAGTAGCCAGATACAAGATCGGAGATCTTTATAATCGTCTTCAGAGACAGGATGTTGCTGTGTATTCGAAAATCTGATGAAAAACAAGGTAAAGAATTTACAGATGAATTCAGTGAATAATTGTATACTCATGAAAATAAGGACTACATCGCCGAGCAGTGTGGAGTCGGCGTTCCAGCTTTAGGCGAACTATAAAGCGGCAATATTTTTATTATTATCACACATTTGGGAGGCGAGTTCTATACTCGAGATAAGCACGAAAGGGAATCAAGAAGACAGGAGGACCGTGGAATGGACACTTTCAAGAACTTTCACGAGAAGAAAGTAGAGAGAGAGAGAGAGAGAGAGAGAGAGAGAGAGAGAGAGAGAGAGAGAGAGAGAGAGAGAGAGAGAGGAGATTGTTTTGCCAGAATTACCGTTTGGATCAACAGATCGGTGAAGTCTCATAAGAACTCAGAGGACTTTTCCCCGTCTCGGAGTCCTTCAGTCTCGAATTCCTGGAGACACGACAGAGAGGTCATTCGCGCATGCGCCTAACAAGTTCCGAGATCCTTCAAATCGTCTTCAAAAACAGGGTCGTACTTATTCGAAAAGCTGAGTAAACGAAAGGGAAAGCGTTACCAAAAAATGACTGTGAACAGTTTACCACATCGTCGACGCGCTCTAGACAAGCAACTACATATGTGATCGGAAAGGAAAACAAATGAATGGTTGAAGCGATGCTGAAACGATCTAAAATCATCGCGGAGTCTTCCCTGAAAGTGTTTCGCGATCGATCGGTCTCCAGCCTTTGGAAGCGCAAGAGAGAAGCTATTCGCACATAACACTACACCACAGCCCAGAAAACCATAACGAAAAAGTCTCCAGAAAGAAGCTCCAAGATCTTTCAAATCATCTTGAAGCCTTCCGAGAAGGGACGTGTCTTATTCGAAAGAGCAGGGTAAAGGAATACTGCTATATTATCATAGTCAGGACGCAAGTTCTCTCCAAACCAGGACGAAGTGGAATCAAGACGAGAGGAAACTACATTGAAGGAACCCAACCACAAGGATGAAGGCCCCAAAGGCTCCCTACGGAAGCCTTCAATTGAGGACACCCTTGGCAGACAAGATCCTCCTCAGAGGCTGCTTACCTGGAGGGAGGCAGGTTTCCTGCCAGGCTAGGGAAGCGGGCCTGGGGAGGGTCTGAACCAAAAGGGTGAGGCACCCCATGGCGCGCTAAGGAAGCCTTCCCTTAAAGGCACCCTTGACAGGGGAAGATCCTCCTCAGAGGCTGCCTCCCTGGAGGAAGGCAGGTTTCCTGCCAGGCTAGGGAAGCGGGCCTGGGGAGGGTCTGAACCAAAAGGGTGAGGCACCCCAAGGTGCCCTAAGGAAGCCCTCCCTTAAGGGCACCCTTGACAGGGGAAGATCCTCCTCAGAGGCTGCTTCCCTGGAGGAAGGCAGGTTTCCTGCCAGGCTAGGGAAGCGGGCCTGGGAAGGGTTTGAACCAAAAGGGTGAGGCACCCCAAGGTGCCCTAAGGAAGCCTTCCCTTAAGGGCACCCTTAACAGGGGAAGATCCTCCTCAGAGGCTGCTTCCCTGGAGGAAGGCAGGTTTCCTGCCAGGCTAGGGAAGCGGGCTTGGGAGGGTTTGAACCAAAAGGGTGAGGCATCCCTAGGCGCCCTAAGGAAGCCTTCCCTTAAGGGCACCCTTGACAGGGGAAGATCCTCCACAGAGGCTGCTTCCCTGGAGGAAGGCAGGTTTCCTGCCAGGCTAGGGAAGCGGGCCTGGGGAGGGTTTGAACCAAAAGGGTGAGGCAACCCTAGGCGCCCTAAGGAAGCCTTCCTTTAAGGGCACGCTTGACAGGGGAAGATCCTCCTCAGAGGCGGCTTCCCTGGAGGAAGGCAGGTTTCCTGCCAGGCTAGGGAAGCGGGCCTTGGGAGGGTTTGAACCAGAAGGGTGAGGCATCCCTAGGCGCCCTAAGGAAGCCTTCCCTTAAGGGCACCCTTGACAGGGGAAGATCCTCCTCAGAGGCTGCTTCCCTGGAGGAAGGCAGGTTTCCTGCCAGGCTAGGGAAGCGGGCCTTGGGAGGGTTTGAACCAAAAGGGTGAGGCACCCCAAGGTGCCCTAAGGAAGCCTTCCCTTAAGGGCACCCTTGACAGGGGAAGATCCTCCTCAGAGGCTACTTCCCTGGAGGAAGGCAGGTTTCCTGCCAGGCTAGGGAAGCGGGCCTGGGGAGGTCTGAACCAAAAGGGTGAGGCACCCCATGGCGCCCTAAGGAAGCCTTCCCTTAAGGGCACCCTTGACAGGGGAAGATCCTCCTCAGAGGCTGCTTCCCTGGAGGAAGGCAGGTTTCCTGCCAGGCTAGGGAAGCGGGCCTGGGGAGGGTTTGAACCAAAAGGGTGAGGCACCCCATGGCGCCCTAAGGAAGCCTTCCCTTAAGGGCACCCTTGACAGGGGAAGATCCTCCACAGAGGCTGCTTCCCTGGAGGAAGGCAGGTTTCCTGCCAGGCTAGGGAAGCGGGCCTTGGGAGGGTTTGAACCAAAAGGGTGAGGCAACCCTAGGCGCCCTAAGGAAGCCTTCCCTTAAGGGCACCCTTGACAGGGGAAGATCCTCCTCAGAGGTGGTTTCCTTGGAGGAAGGCAGGTTTCCTGCCAGGCTAGGGAAGCGGGCCTTGGGAGGGTTTGAACCAAAAGGGTGAGGCATCCCTAGGCACCCTAATGAAGCCTTCCCTTAAGGGTACCCTTGACAGGGGAAGATCCTCCACAGAGGCTGCTTCCCTGGAGGAAGGCAGGTTTCCTGCCAGGCTAGGGAATCGGGCCTTGGGAGGGTTTGAACCAAAAGGGTGAGGCACCCCAAGGTCCCCTAAGGAAGCCTTCCCTTAAGGGCACCCTTGACAGGGGAAGATCCTTCTCAGAGGCTGCTTCCCTGGAGGAAGGCAGGTTTCCTGCCAGACTAGGGAAGCGGGCCTGGGGAGGGTTTGAACCAAAAGGGTGAGGCACCCCAAGGTGCCCTAAGGAAGCCTTCCCTTAAGGGCACCCTTGACAGGGGAAGATCTCCTCAGAGGCTGCTTCCCCTGAGGAAGGCAGGTTTCCTGCCAGGCTAGGGAAGCGGGCCTGGGGAGGGTTTGAACCAAAAGGGTGAGGCACCCCATGGCGCCCTAAGGAAGCCTTCCCTCAAGGGCACCCTTGACAGGGGAAGATCCTCCATAGAGGCTGCTTCCCCGGAGGAAGGCAGGTTTCCTGCCAGGCTAGGGAAGCGGGCCTGGGGAGGGTTTGAACCAAAAGGGTGAGGCACCCCAAGGTGCCCTAAGGAAGCCTTCCCTTAAGGGCACCCTTGACAGGGGAAGATCCTTCTCAGAGGCTGCTTCCCTGGAGGAAGGCAGGTTTCCTGCCAGGCTAGGGAAGCGGGCCTGGGGAGGGTTTGAACCAAAAGGGTAAGGCACTCCAAGGTGCCCTAAGGAAGCCTTCCCTTAAGGGCACCCTTGACAGGGGAAGATCCTCCTCAGAGGCTGCTTCCCTGGAGGAAGGCAGGTTTCCTGCCAGGCTGGGGAAGCGGGCCTGGGGAGGGTTTGAACCAAAAGGGTGAAGCACCCCAAGGTGCCCTAAGGAAGCTTTCCCTTAAGGGCACCCATGACAGGGGAAGATCCTCCTCAGAGGCTGCTTCCCTGGAGGAAGGCAGGTTTCCTGCCAGGCTAGGGAAGCGGACCTGGGGAGGGTTTGAACCAAAAGGGTGAGGCACCCCAAGGTGCCATAAGGAAGCTATTCCTTGAGGATACCCTTGACATGGAAAGATCCTCCTCAGAAGCTGCTTTCCCGGAGGAAGGCAGTTTCCTGCTAGGCTAGGGAAGCGGGCCTTGGGAGGGTCTGAACCAAAAGGGTGAGGCACCCCAAGGCGCCCTAAGGAAGCCATTCCTTGGGGATACCCTAGACATGGAAAGATCCTGCTCAGTGGTTGCTTCCCTGGAGGAAGGCAGGTGTCCTGATAGGCTAGGGAAGCGGGCCTGGGGGAGGGTCTGAACCAAAAGGGTGAGGCACCCCAAGGTGCCCTAAGGAAGCCATTCCTTGGGGATACCCTTGACATGGAAAGATCCTGCTCAGTGGTTGCTTCCCCGGAGGAAGTTAGGTTTCCTGCAAGGTTAGGGAAGCGGACCTGGGGAGGGTCTGAAACAAAAGGGTGAGGCACCCCAAGTTGCCCAAAGGAAGCCTTCCCTTAAGGACATCCTTAACAGGGGAAGATCCTTCTCAGAGGCTGCTTCCTGGAGGAAGTTAGGTTTCCTGCTAGGCTAGTAAATAGTCCTGGGGAGGGCCTAAACCACAAGAGTGAGGCACCCCAAGGTGCCCTAAGGAAGCCTTCCCTTGAGGACACCCTTGACATGGGAAGATCCTCCTCAGAGGCTGCTTCCCTGGAGGAAGGCAGGTTTCCTGCCAGGCTAGGGAAGCATGCCTGGGGAGGGTCTGAACCAAAAGGATGAGGCACCCCAAGGCGCCCTAGGTAAGCCTTCCCTTGAGGGCACCCTTGACAGGGGAAGATCCTCCTCAGAGGTTGCTTACCTAGATGGAAGCAGGTTTCCTGCCAGGCTAGGGAAGAGAGCCACAATAGTAAGGCACCCCAAAGACACCCAAAGGAAGCCTTCCCCTAAGGGCACCCTTGACAGGGGAAGATCCTCCTCAGAGGTTGCTTCCCTGGAGGAAGGCAGGTTTCCTGGTAGGCTAGGGAAGCCGGTCTGGGGAGTGTCTGAACCAAAGGGTGAGCCAGCCTATGGCGCCCTAAGGAAGCCTTCCCTTCAGTGCACCCTTGACAGGGGAAGAGCCTCCTCAGAGGCTGCTTCCCTTCCCTCTTGGGAAGCAGGTTTCTTGCCAGACTAGGCTTGTTTGGTAGCTGTGATGAAATTTGTTGAAAAATTGTAGATACATAAAGGTAATATTGCATATTTGCAAAGTTACGTAAGATTAGGATTTACAACGCTCATTAAACATGTTGGTGATAATCTATAATAAAAAATTCGTTACGTTTATCTTAAAATATATGACCAAAGGCAATGCTGCACGATTTTACTTACATATGAAGATATATCTTGTGTGGGTAGCACACTGTCGCTGTTAGGTTAAGGTTGCCTTGTGCCAGCACAAGATCTTTCTTACATTTTTCTATTCATTTATTAATTTGTTAATTTAATTTTTTTATTTATTAATAGATCTCTTCTTTCTGTATTTCCCGTTACCCTCTGTTACTTCTTTCTGATGATCACCATGTTTTTTGGAAGCACGAATTTCAAGTCAATGGCCCCTGTGGGCTTATTCCTCTTGAACTGGATTCATCTTCTGAATAATAATAATAATAATAATAATAATAATAATAATAATAATAATAATAATAATAATAATAATATGTTATTTCTAGCCTGTGATAAAGAAAACTGGTCTCTGGATACAAGAGAAAGAGAAAAAACGAAATGTCACAAATCTATTTGTGAATACACACTCAAAATACACTGATTTGTTTGTAATTAATATTTTTCCCCCAAGTTTTGCATAAATTCAGTACCAGTTATTGAGAGACGAACTCTTCTTTCAGTAATGAGCATCACATGTCGGAAATTATTTTACAAAATGTAATACACATATTGTACCAAAATAAAAATATGTCAAAATATATATAATTTACGATGTCACAATCATATCTAAAATTGGAAAAGTCAAACTATCAAGACACAGAGTACATGACCTACTGTATTTTAGAAGTAAGCAATTAAAACTGAGAATTAATCTAGATATTTACGAAATTTCCTTTCAGGTGCGTTTTTAATATCCTGTATGAGACAACAATTTCTTGAACTGTAGTATCAAATGTATCTATAAAAGTAATTACATCTTTGAGTGGTGTTATACAACATTTCTTGAGATTCTGATGAAAAATATATATATATATATATATATATATATATATATATATATATATATATATATATATATATATATATATTGTGTGTGTCTTTGTTGTGTGTTTGTGTGTGTGGTGCATGTATGTACACACACACACACACACACACACACACACACACACACACACATATATATATATATATATATATATATATATATATATATATATATATATATATATATATATATATATATATATATATATATATATATAAGTTGGATTCGCTTATACACTGAAGTCACGTGCATCTACTGTGATTTTTAAGTATATACATATATCTATATATATATGATTAACATTTTATGCTGTGTCACGATAATTAATTTTTGGTTTATTTGCTCCCATAATCTCAGTATTTCCCTTTTCATGTGATAGGTATATACAGCATACCTGTATACATCCACTTTCCATCATTCGATATCGTCACAGGTATGCAAAACACACTTTTCAATAGAGCAATTTATTTAAACATTAAATTAAAAAGTCGTTTATCGTTTAACACCGTGATACAATGAATTTTGACAACCAATTAACGAATAAATTACTTCCAGGCACAAAGCCCTATAATGCACTTTGTTGTCATGATTTCCTAACCAATACCCTGAACTAAATTTACATCCCGTGATGCGCTGTGTGTATCATTTTGTTAAAGGAGCTTTATGCACACCTGCGATAAAAGATATTATCTGCGGTAAAGTCACCTTTATATGTCCATGAAGTGGCAGATGTCTGTGTAAATCAAAAACGGCTAAACATTAAAGAATTATCTTATGGATAACTTTACTTTTGCCGTAAACCGACGACTAACATAGGGCGACCTAAAACAAAAACAATTGTTAGTTAGGTTATCGGGAAAAATACAAAATTGAGAACAAACGGACATAACTTACAGTGGCCACATGGAAAAACATTGCTGTTCTAACGATCTACTGGACTACAAGAAAGGCTCCTCAGGTAGACGGAGAGAGAAATAATGGTTGAGAATCAATATAAATAATTAAATTAGAGGCAACTGCAATGAAGAACAAGGAATAAGAATAAAGGAAATAAGGAGCAAAGAGGACGAATAAGGGGACATTCCTCAGGAGCCAACGAGTCGCGGTGCCATGCAACCAATCATTTGTCAACGTTTGGTCTTAATGGCTGTGTCCACTTAACAGCTGATCATCAACGTGTTTGGAATCTTTCAGATCCTTTGACAAATGGCTGAACATATTTACCATTCCGTTAAAACGTTTTATTAATGGCGCATATTCATTCGCATCGACTGAAGGCGGTGTTTGTGCAGCATTATTTATCAGGGTTGTAATCACGACGATTTATGTTGTTTCTTTCTCACAGTGACTAATGGAATAAATCTTCAAGCCAACACTTTAAATAATGGAGATTTATTAGGTAGTTTGAATACAACATTGGCATCCTACTAAAGAGAACAAAAAGCATCCTTGTACATAGTTAATTTTCCTTTGCCCGAGGACCAAGTCAAGGTCAGCCGCTGCTCATTCTTCTTTCTCCCTATTGCTGATTGGCTCCTTGAAGGGTGTGGGCAGTTTGCGTGCGCAAGAGCCAATCAGCAGGCGATATCGCCTAACGTCGCTTATCAACTCGATTCGGAGATCTCTTAGACTATAAATAATAGACATCTGATCGAACCTACATTCTTACTGGCTGAGATTCAGTAGACTGTAGGACCCTCCTGCTGCCGGAATTTCAATTTGTACTTCTTTCAAGTCAATCAACTTTTCTCTGTGGTAAAAAAAAAAGTCACAGAGCTAGTAATCTCATCCTTAAAGACTTTAATAAGTATGAGGGTGTATGGTCATACGTATTATATATATATATATATATATATATATATATATATATATATATATATATATATATATATAAATATATATATATATATATATATATATATATATATATATATATATATATATATATATACATATATATATATATATATATATATATAAATTATATATATATATATATATATATATATATATATATATATATATATATATATATATATATATATATATATATATATTACTGTTTCGACCCTCTTATCCTGCTTTCATTTCTGACGCTATGAGCACACTAGTATTCAGTACATCATCCGTTTCCTGTAGCCTCCGATTTCACCTGAGTAACTTCAGTTGAACACTTGTCGGTGTTAACTGACTTACAAAAACCAAAGCTATACACAACTCCTTTGCATGGCACTTCATAATTTATTCGTCAATCGTCAAGGACACTAAGCAACATAAATTGAACAGAGATCAAAAGCGTCCCTGCTTTCATGCACTGCATTTCCGTTTACTTTCACGCACAGGAATGCACGAGTGAAATGTTAAGGGTAACAGTCAACCTTAAAAGAAGATACAACTAACGGAAAATAGATTTGTCGTTATGACTCGTACTCCAGACAAGCCATTCAGAAAGGCTGTGTGTGTGTGTGTGTGTGTGTGTGTGTGTGTGTATATATATATATATATATATATATATATATGTATATATATAGGTATATAAGTATATATGTATGTATGTATGTATGTATGTATGTATGTATGTATATGTATATATATATATATATATATATATATATATATATATATATATATATATATATATATATATATATATATATATATTGTTCCACAACTCAGCCTTCACAAAATCCTTGAAGGATAAATCCTGTGTCCTTTCTTTTGATATTTTCGCCACCGCGAAAAGTGTCAAAAGGCTAAATTTTTCTCGACAGCAAATACATAAGTTACAACGCTTCACTTGCTTTGGTTTCTTCTAAAACAAAATTTACTCTCTCTCTCTCTCTCTCTCTCACACACACACACGCACACTTCCAAAACCACGACTTTGTATTTCATGTCTTCTCTGAGATGGAAGAGTTCGACATTAAAAATGAATATAGCGTAATATGTTAATTCCAAGATTTCCTTCCTTGCGTCAATTTTTACCACGAAACAGCTTCTTTACATCACGAGTTTCTGATTAATATCTTTTCTCATTTCTCCGAATATTGCATGAATTCACAGACTTGTTTTCGCAACATGGCGTCGCAACGACTATAGTCAATCGACGTTAGAAATATGTCTTGGTTGTAATGATCTCGATTAAAATGGAAAAAAATAAATTCTATATTTATCATGGGTTACAGTAGTAATCTGAAACGAGCAGCAGAGCCCTTCACAATGAATGAATAAAAATAATTAGAAACAAATAAAAGGGGGAAAGTATATGCGGTATAAGTTCTAGGATACTGCCATGCATCTCCCTGGAAGGAGATGCAGCTATTATTATTATTATTATTATTTTATTATTATTCTTGCTTTCTCATTTCTCTAATCGCCTAACTTAACATAGTTAGTTAATATGATATATGGCAAAAGCTATGAACTTACTTATCTATCAATTAATCAAATCCGAAACCAAAGCACTTAGGGGAATAAACATACATAAAATGGGATTATTTTTACGACTGAAAAACCAGGCGAGACAAAATGACCAGGATTTAAAAACGAATCAGCTGGAATAAAGACGAAACCGTCCTTCACTGAAGATAAAATGCCAAGATTGATGGAAGGGGAAATTTTGAAAGATGCATATTTATGGGCATTCTCGGAGAACATTATTCTTGTTTCAAAATAATAAATGGTTACTCCACTACGCAAAAGGATGATGATGATGATGGTCATGATGATGATGATGATTACGAGAGAGAGAGAGAGAGAGAGAGAGAGAGAGAGAGAGAGAGAGAGAGAGCAGGACACGCCAGAGAGGAAAGCTATTTACCATCACTTTTGCTGTTCCAGCGAGATTACTCGATATAACAAATGGTTACTCCACTGTGCAAAAGGATGATGATGATGATGATGATGAGAGATTGAGAGAGAGAGAGAGAGAGAGAGAGAGAGAGAGAGAGAGAGAGAGAGAGAGAGAGAGAGCAGAAAAGAAAGCTATATACTATCAATTTTGCTATTCCAGCGAGATTTCTCGATATAAAATGGTTACTCCACTTTACAAAACGATGATGATGATTTTGAGAGAGAGAGAGAGAGAGAGAGAGAGAGAGAGAGAGAGAGAGAGAGAGAGAGAGAGAGAGAGAGCAGAAAACGCCAGAAATGAAAGCTACAGATTTTAAATTTTGCTACTACTCGATGTAACAAATGGTTGCTCCACTACGCAAAAAGGATGATAATGATGATGATGATTGCGAGAGAGAGAGAGAGAGAGAGAGAGAGAGAGAGAGAGAGAGAGAGAGAGAGAGAGAGAGCAGGACACGTCAGAAAGGAAAGCTATATACTATCAATTTTGCTATTCCAGCGAGATTATACAGCTCTTCCAGGTTACAGTAGAGCACCAGTCAGGTAAGACCAACTGGGAAATCATTTGATCTTAAATGACGTTTGGTCACTTTCACGGAGGCGTTTCGGAGAATTTGCTGTGAATCCTGATACCCTTAGGACATTCTACATTCTGACATAAGTCAAAGTAAAACTTTAGTAATGGCTTCACTCCTCTGTGTAACTTATTTCTAGCTTATTCTGCTATTTTATATATGTTGGTACTAATAACATTTCTCTATCTTGGCAATGGCATTTCCTACTTTACGTCTTCTAGCCTCATTTTGAGTTGGCGAAAGTTCCTCGCCGGACCGGTCGATATAGTTCTCGGCTAGCACTTTGATGGGCCTGCGTTCGATTCTCCGGCCGGCCAATGAAGAACTAGAGGAATTTATTTCTGGTGATAGAAATTCATTTCTCGCTATAATGCGGTTCGGATTCCACAATAAGCTGTAGGCCCCGTTGCTAGGTAACCAATTGGTTCTTAGCCACGTAAAATAAGTCTAATCCTTCGGGCCAGCCCTAGGAGAGCTGCTAACCAGCTCAGTGGTCTGGTTAAACTAAGGTATACTTAACTTTTTTGAGTTGGCGAGTCCTTTGTACTTTCGCAATATCTAAACAAAGATTGTCAGCCATTATGACTTCTTGGTTTTCATAGCTTGATTTATATCAAAATTTTCGAAATCTACCTTACAACACCGCCTGTAAAGTCTTATTCCTCTATGCAGGCCTATTTCTCATTTCTTGCCTGAGTATGCTGTTCTCTGTCACTGGGTAAGCTCATTTTTCTTGCCACAATATTCTCTGTATTCTGGACAGATAAATGTGAAATTTGAAAAAAGAAAGCCTGTGCAAATACACTTTGCAGAACAGCTTGTTTAATGTCAACGACATACTGTTCTCATGGATATAAGGACTACCCTTGCGATATTTTTGGTGAAAGACTTGAGCAAAAGCCTCCCAGATTCACAGCAACCCAGTTATTTCCACATGTTCTCATATGTCTTCTCCATTCACATAGGTTTGTGGTTATATGTTTGCACATTGCTCACACGTAAGCATCCATACTTCCTGTCTATATGTGGTGAGCTTGGAGGATGTGTGATGCAGAAGTTGTTGAGAGGGACTGAGTTCCGAGATGGTTCAGACATATAGAGAGATTGGAGAACGATAGGTTGCTGGAAAAAGTATATGATTTGGAAGTGCTACAAGAAAGCAGGAAAAGACCTACAGATGTAATGGATAGGTAGAGAAGAGGGGCTACTGGAAGTGAGGGGCCTTCATATACAGGAAGCGAACGAGTATGTGCAAGATAGAGTTGAATGATGAAATGTGTTAGGAACTGGATGTGCTGCACATGAGTCTTTTGTGTAGCTGTATGAAGCAGCTGATATTGTGAAAGTTGTCTGCACATGGTGTTTATCTAAGGTTCTGCAGTTAAAGTATGATTATTGTACTGACCACTTGGATCCCTATCAGGGGAAAAGGTATATGTATGTATGATATTCATATTGCATGTACCTTATGTATACACACACGCTTCTGAGTATACATATACACTGAAATTAAATAATCAAATACAAAAGCAAACACACTTGTTTAAAGGATAAACTTATTTGCTTTTGTAAGATTTTCAAATTTCAATAAATATCCTGAGTAAATAATAAAAATCAGAATACAAATTTGCTTCGTTTAACAACCGCTTTTTGGATACGAACAAATAACGCTTTGTTTTCTGACACTGATTTGGTCTATATTTGGTGATGTTTGCTGAGCATTCTCTTGCTTTTACGATGCAATTCCTTCGTATGTGTCTTCAAGGGCGAAGGCCCCCCTAGAGCAAAGCTCAACGAATATATACTTTATATGTGTAATGTATATAAATGTATGTATGTATATATATACATACATACACACATTATATATATATATATATATATATATATATATATATATATATATATATATATATATATATATATATATATATATATATATATATATATATATATATATATATTCATATACATTAATCCATCTCCGTAACTTGGGATGGCTCCAGTGAAAATATACAGCCAAAATCAGTGCCACATTTATACTGTTAACCTCTGAACCGTGGATGGACCCTAGGCTTCATGCACTCACTAAGATGAGGGGCGAATATTATAACCTTTCCCTCAGTTATCTTTTAAAAGGCAAGAAATTCCAAAACCCAAAAACCAACTAGAGAATATATGGACTCTGGTTTGCAAGTATATTTGTAATGAACGTCTGGTTACATACTGGAATGGAATGGAATGGAATGGAATGGAATATAGAGTTTAGGCCAAAGGCCAAGCACTAGGACCTATGAGGTCATTCAGCGCTGAAAAGGAAATTGGGAGTAGGTGGGTTTTGAAAGGTGTAGCAGGAGGAAAACCTCGCAGTTGCACTATGAAATAATTGTTAAAAGAGGGTGGATAGCAAGAAGGAAGAAAGATAATATGAATGGAGGCACAATAAAAGAAAGCTTATACGATAAAAATTATAAAAGATTTTTTTCATGAATGTTAATTGACATTCGAGAATTCCATTCTGCATAAAT
>NC_089781.1:85980606-86075606 GCF_040412425.1 Macrobrachium rosenbergii
TGACCTAATTCTTCTTTCCAGTCATAAAGTCATGACTATTTCTCATTCTTTCTTTAAGCTGAGCAAGATTCTGAATTATTATTTCATTTACTACTGATTAACAAATGTTCATTTATTTATTCTTCATATTTTATGAATTAAAATAAGGTTTATTTCATTTCTGAAGTGAATCTCTCCTTGTTACGAGATGCTGATTCATTACTTTTCTTTGCTTTGGTCATACAGGTAAATTCGAATTGATTACTTCAGATATTAGTGAATTAATTATATTTACTCATAGCTTTTCATATATACCTTTATCGCAAATTAATAAAAGCAACGGTTCTCATATTATCTCATATATTACTGATTAATAAATTTTTTTATATATCCTTCATATATTACGAATTAAAATGAACAACAAGGTTTAATTACATTGCTAGGTAAATCACAAGTTATAATGTTTGATAAACAGTAGTTCGTTTTCAATATGTAAAAAATTTCTCCTCAGCATCAGGGAAGGTTAATTCACTGCATCAATATAACTTTGATCTTCAGACTTGAGATAATTTGTTGCTTTCCCTAATGATTTTAAAAAGTGGTAAAAAGCCTGTTATCTGTAAACGTGCTGAATGCATATCAAAGCACACGAAGCCTTTGAAAGCTCTGAAGTTGTGCAATATCCTATGACAACTGGAAAAACATGAAAATAAAACTAAAAGCATGACACATCATATAAATAAATAAAAAAAAAAAACAACAGACAATTCATGAATTAAAAATCCATTCGTAACTCTGTTCACGCTATAAATTAAAGGATCTGGAACGCGTGTGAACTTGAAAGGAATGTGACACATTCCCTTAATAAACTGCGTTGGATTTTCAATGAAATAATTGTCATAAAATATAAAATGGAAAAGGTTCAGTAAACAAATACATCTTAAAGTACAACTGCTACTGACCATAATTCTCTCTCTCTCTCTCTCTCTCTCTCTCTCTCTCTCTCTCTCTCTCTCTCTCTCTCTCTCGCTTACACACACACACACACACATGTAAACAGGTAGCAACGAAGGGAATACTGTGAATAGTTCGTAACATTATCATCACCAATGATAATGATTGTAATACTAGATATATTTGTGATTATGATATTTATAAAGCAAAAACTCACGTGTCTTATTAACGAACTGTTATATGGTATCACATGCTTTCTAATTAATTCTCCAAAATACGAAAAAAAAAAAATAGTTTTGCTGTTACTGAGAGAAAAGCTAGAATTTAATGGGTAATTCAACGTAAGTAAATGTGAAAAAATTCGTAAGCTATTCATAAAACACCAGTACTGACTTACTTAAAATTCTAAAGGAGATATTTTTATAGGCCTCCTGGGAAAGCGTTATTCTTGTTCCTATAAACTGGATGACACTAATACAACATCAGAGAGAGAGAGAGAGAGAGAGAGAGAGAGAGAGAGAGAGAGAGAGAGAGAGAGAGAGAGACTGTTTGTTTGACTTTCGATCATCTGGAGAAAGAGAAAGAAAGCAATTTAAACTGAAAGAAAAGAGAACAGAAAGGCTTTCTCGTATTCCTCGAAACATTACTTAGGTCACGAAATGGAACTTAATCCCTAAAGCTGAAAAACGGACTACAAATATAAGTTGTACACAAAATGTTTTAGTTGTCTGTGTAAACATTTACTCAGCCTTAGATTCGAGGGTGCAAGTCAAAGATTGCCGAGAGCTTCGTCGAGTGTAAAAGAATATAGCCGGTTGCTCTTGATGCCTGGATGGGGGAAGGCGCTAAGAGACTGAAGTGTCATCGAATCAAGAACTGCGGAATGGAAGGAGTTTTTTACAGGATGGAAGGAGTTTTTACAGAGTTGCGGCTAAGCCGGTCCTAAGAGTGTTGACTCAGACACTACCTCAGGCGGCAGAGGATACACGTGTTTTATGCATAAATAAATACATAAATATTGCAGCATATGGACATGAGATTAATTTTTTTTATGTAACTTTGGCAGATGAGATGTTTGGAAAAAAAAATGAATGGAAATATGTATGAATGCAAGACCTTGCCAAGAAATTAAGAAACACGTGTAAATGAGGCTAAGGAAGTGTTAGAAAAGTCAAGCTACTAAATTGTTAGCAAGGTTAAGTTTTAGTCTCAGATACAAGCACCATAAGAAATTGGAGGTTGTAATACTGGCGTTGCCTGTGATTAAGTTTTGTCCAGTTTCTGCAGCTCTTTGACGGGCCTGGCTAAGTTTAGTCGCAGATTTTGCTTTTTATAAGCAGTCAGTTTTAATGAGCGCAAACGAGGAACAAGGTATTTTTTTTATTGATTAGTAATAGCTGCAAGCAAATAGTTCTATAAAATAACTTGACAGTATACTCCAACGATTCCACTACCATGGAGCTTGCAGTAGGTTTCGCTCTCACCCGTACGCAGAGAGGATATGACCATCACCTTGACAAATCTTTTATATTATTTTGTTCTTCTCTTATCTGCTCTTTCTCCATGACCGCATTATCGGTTTGTTGTAAATTTTGGCTTTGTAGGGGATATCTGCTTACAGTTTTCTTGACGTGAAAATGAATATGTGCTCATTCCTGTTCTGGTTGAGGTGTAGGAAAAATGAGTTCAAGCTTTCCACAGGGTGAGAACAAACTCCCGAGAACAGAAAATGAAAGCTTCCAGTGTCCAGGTTAAGAAGGAGAGCAGTAAGTGACTTTGCACACGCTCTTTCTAACGAAGAGCTCACAGAAATTGATATAAGTTGCCTTCTAAAGTCAAAATCTGTAGGCAGAATACTTGTTGGTGGATTTCTTTACGACAAGAGCTTTTGCCCGAGAACTTATTCGTAAATATTTCAAGATGTTAAGCATGAACATCCAAAAACTTAAAAAAAAGAAGAAACGTATCATTAATGCAGTAAAAAGTCTTCTTTAGACCTCGGATAAATGCATCAGGTTCATTTGCTACAAATCCCAGAGGAAATCGGAATCGGAGGAAGAAGACCTTGCTTCGTTTAACAGCACCTTCTGGGTAAGGAGGAGCACAACAACACACTTTTGTTTGCGAACTTTTATTCGGTCTATTCTCGCGCTGTTTACTAAGCAGTCCCTCGCGATCGCAATGCAATTTCTTTGCAGCTTCGCCCTGGATAACAGCGACTCCTGGAACAAGCTTTCGCGAACAGAGGGCCCGAGGAGTTTTAATACGATGCCAAAATAGGGGAAATAAAATCACTACATTTGTCGAGTCAACTGTGATATCTTTACTATTGGATTAACTTTTAAGGCGTTAATGTTACGAATTTCGTGACTAATTTCCAGTGTTCATTTAAATTTTGGCTTGTGGCAATTTTTCGCAAACTGATTCTTCTTGTAAAATGAAACCACATCTTGGAAAACTAATACGGCATTCCAGAGTTTCAAACTTCTCGTTCACTGTAAAGCAGTGGTTCTCAAACCGGGGGTAATGAAGCCGTTTCGGGGGTGGGGTTCGGGTAACGAGATACTTTAGTTCCAATTTGTAATAAAAGGAACAATGCTTTAATTTTAATTTTTTGTCAAAGAAATAATGTCTAAAATCTAAGTTCTTTATTTCTGAAGACTTGTAAAAGTAAAAGTAATTTCTTACATCTAAAATGCGTTAAAAATTAAGCTTTCCAATATTTTCCTCTCCTTTATAACTTCCCATAACTGAAGAGGAATGGGGTAGGGGTAATGATGATCTATCACACCACTGCCCCCGGGTGGTAAACCAAAGAAATTTGAGAACCACTGCAGTAAACTAACCGAAACTGCTTTTATGGTAACCAGGAAACTTTTCACTTGCTCCTCAATAAGACACACTGAATTCATGTATTTTGCACGCCCGGTATTTCCCGTCAATTACATTCCAGTGCACACGCAGCACTAGACAGCTTATAGCATTATTTGCCATTTTGTTATTCTACTAAAACAACGAAAATCAGGACATTCTATTTCTGACAACCAGTTATTATTTATCGCAGCCTTGGCGAAGTAATTTTAAAGCAAAACAATCAGTTCGCTTGGAATGATCAGTTTTCATCACAGGAAATAGAATAATGGCTGTTTACATAACTACAAAGAAGTTTAGGCGATTTTGTTCCATGCAGATAACAGTTTTGAGTCTTAGACAAACAATGACATATTCATTAAACTGAGAACTTTTTAGACAAGAGTAAACAACTTTAACAACAATCTGGTATTTTATCAAGAGTTTCTGCAGATTAAATGACATTTTTCTCCATGCACTCGATTATATCAATAAAGTACTCAGACGCGCACGCACACACACATACACACACACAGACACCGACACACACATATTTTTTTCCTTTGCAATCCCCATCTGTCATTTATATACAGTAAGCTTTCTTGGTAAACATATTTTTATATTTCTTCAGTCTGCTAAGTAAAGGACGATAAGTCGAAAGGCCTTGCACCACTCCATTGTTTCTCTTTCTTTCGTGGATTTTGTCTTTTTATTTATATATTCATCACGTTCCATATTTTTTGTGATTCAGTTATACATACATTCATACATACATTATATATATATACATATATATATATATATATGAATATATATATTTACGTGTGTGTTTGTGTGTGTGTGTGTGTGTGTGTGTGTGTGAACGTGCGCTTGCGCCCGAGCGCCTATGCAAACGAATATAACATTAAATTCTTCATGAAATATGTGCAGATTGAGGATGGGAGTAGAAGCTTCAGTAATGGAAAAAATAATTTATCAACAAATGCAGAGTGTGTGTGTTTCAGGTAGTTATGGGAAAACATAAATTTACAATTTTATCAATCATTCATTTTGAATTTCGTAGAAAAAAGTTTTCACTTCACCGTATATCATTATTTGTATTACGACAAGTATCTGTAACTGTCACAAGTACCTGTTTATTCATTTATATATTATTTCTCAACAGGGATAATAAGCGATTTAACAAAAGAAATTATAAATACAGCAGCAACAGTGCTACCAATCGCATTGCTAAAACGGAAAACATTACCAATAATATCATCTGGATTTTTATGTTTACGGTGCAAAATAAAGCCATAAAAATATTAAAAGTGAAGCTCATATTGTTTGGCTAATAACATGTTTATTTTCCTCTGACAACAGTCAAAGTTCAATCAAAATAAGCATAAACTAATCCGAAAGCATTTCTATTAAGCCTTTACCATAAAAACCGATTAATTATTTGCAATGATATATTATTTATCTTCCTTTATCTCCACCTAATAAGCAAATATAAACTTTTTTTTCACGGCCCACGCCTGAGCAAACAAAAGCGTTTTTCAAAACCGTTAACACGAAATGCATTACTAAAAAAAAAAGCGCGAAAATTAAAACCCATTGGTCGGGTAATGTTATGCAAAACACCCTTTTGGCTCTTTGCATGACGCGGGATTCGAAAACACGAATATATTCCCATAAAATTCAAGAGATTTTGAAATGGCTGACGGGAAATTTGCGAGTGAAATGAGAAGCCCAGTTCGGGCCAAAGTGCATTTTGGGGCTTTGTGCCTTGAGTTAATATAGTCGTTAATTGGTGGTACAAAATTCTTTGTATTGTGGTGCCAAAAGACTTTACAATTCTATGTTAAAATAAAACCTATGATGAATACTGCCCTTTACCTGCAGCTGATGAGATCAGGCGACTCTAAATATTTATTCTTTCACACGCAGACATATATATATATATAAATATATATTATACACACACACACACACACACACATATATATATATATATATATATATATATATATATATATATATATATATATATATATATATACATATATACACACACATATATATGTATATATATATATATATATATATATATATATATATATATATATATATATATATATATATATATATATATATATATATATACTCTCTTCTACACAAAGAAAAAAATGGCTATTTTATCGAGTCACCGCACATTTTGTCTCTCTTCTACAAAAGAAAAAGAAACACACTCCTGTACATATCTTTGCTGGGAAACCTCGCAGACCTTAGACTAACATTAGCCAAAATATAACACCTTCCTTTTCTAATTTTTTCTTGTCACCTATATATATATATATATATATATATATATATATATATATATATATATATATATATATATATATATATATATATATATATATATATATATATATATATATATAATAGACACACAATCACGTGTGGAACAGAAATAAATTTCTAACTCACATCAAGATCAGAACCCAGGTCTTTCGACTGAAAGGCAAAACCGATGCCAATCTAACAGATGACTTGTGTGGCTTGTTTGGCAGCGGTCTTGTCTTTCAATTGAAAGACCTGGGTTCGATCCTGATGTGAGTCAGAAATTTAATATATATATATATATATATATATATATATATATATATATATATATATATATATATATATATATATATATATATATATATATATATACACATATACACACACATATACGTAATGGCTGTTAGCCTCAAATCCTTCGCATATTATAAATGGAAACGAGAAAAAACATGCATTAGTTTGCTACGTAAAAAAAAAAAAAAAAAAAAGGAAAAATCGATCTCAATATTCCATATCTTATCTTTTATCCTTCCGCGTTTCTTTTTGGAAGTTCTCGCACTGTATATCAGAAGAACCACTTGGAAAGACATAATTGTTTCAAAACATTATTAACATTTCCCACAAGAATGAAATCATTTTTTAACATTAAGATGAAATTATTGACAACTTGTTCGAATTAGATAACTTTCTCAGTTATCGGTTTTATTGGAAAAATTTTTAACTAATTATCAAGTTAAATTGAGTGATCAAATAAATGAGAATAAATGATCTTAAGATGAATAATGTTGCCGTTTCGGATGATTGACCTTTTTTTTTTAAAGAAAATATTCACTGCTTTAAAAATATTTTTCTTGCAACGTAAGTCTAATTTGATTACGAAAATGGGATTGCAAAATAAATCTTCAGAAATACTGACATCTATTTCATCTAGTGTAAACTGGAAATTCACGGAATATCCTTCCCGCTTCTAATTAGGGAAGTTTGAAGCTGACGTTAATATTGCCATTGTTGAATAAGAGAAAGCAAAAAACAAACCCAAATATCTTGATTCATTCAATGGAAAAAAAACCTTTCATATGAAACAATGGATAATGAAAGAAAAAAAATAGAAAAAAAAACCTAATTTCTGCAACCTGATTTTCATAACACCAAGCTTGATGAATGTTTGGCTTAATAACACGCGTCATCATTTACCCAACGCACACGTCCAGTCTTAAAACCCTTTCATTAAGATTTCGTACGCAGGAACGAGTATTTATAAGGAACGAGTATTTCTCATGCACGCCATTTTAATAATAATAATGATTAAGCCGCCGAGA
Organism: Macrobrachium rosenbergii; assembly: GCF_040412425.1. Taxonomy (NCBI): domain Eukaryota; kingdom Metazoa; phylum Arthropoda; class Malacostraca; order Decapoda; family Palaemonidae; genus Macrobrachium; species Macrobrachium rosenbergii. The sequence goes on from NC_089781.1 coordinate 85,988,037, forward strand.
GGCTCGCAGGGGAGTTTTGATAACCTCCGCAGGAGTCATCGTAAACACGAAGGGTCATTTTGGCGACCATCAGTGAGTGGTCGCTACAAGGTTGTTGCTGTTGTTGTTGTGGTAGTCGACTGGACCAGACTTTGTGTTTATAATAACGCCTCCTGATCCCAGAGCAGCCCTTAAGGTAACTACACGGCTCCATAAGAAGTTATGCGACACGGTGTTTGGTCTGGGTCTAAAACTGGATAGGTGACCAAAATGAACTTCCCATCACCAATTCTGAAACTTACTACTAATCCTGAGGGATATATTAGGAGCTGCAATAGGGTTGCACGAAGTCCTAAAAGCCTACAGATTAAATTTCTTAGTCATATTCCGTAAAAAAAAAAAACAGCCTGTTTTCGTCATGTTACATATTAGCCATAAAGTCCAAAAAGCTTTACCCTTTTGCTCGAACCGTTCAAAAGAAGAAATCATCTGTTATTTTATTTCAAAATCTAAATGGTGCACGTTTACACAGCTCTAGATATCTTTTACTTCACTGGACCTGACACATCATGGTTGACCAGCTTATCTCGTTTTTCATTAAATAAATATTCTCATTTCAATGACCTTTTCTACCTTGCGCAATTATCTCACGCGCCGCTAAACTTGATGTTGCAACGCTATAGGCAACTCAATTATTATATGTAACAAATCAAACTGCAAATAAGATCCAGTCAGGGAGCAATCGACATGGTGCTGGAAGGCATCACACGAGACGAGTCATTACGAAACAGTTTTCTTTTAACTTGTAAAGGTTTTCGCAGATACAGAATAACAACACGTAACTTGGGAAGTGAAACAGGAAATGAAAACAATATTTTATCCAGTAAAATAAAAAAAACTAGAAATAAAAAAAAAATTATTTTGATCCTGTAAAGAACAAGTGCTTGGGAAAAAAAATCTTATGCTTTCAGGAATTTTTTCGAAGGTACTCAGCACAATATGCAATAACAAATGTAAACAAACCATCGTCACAGCAAACAAAGCTGCAAGACCTTTAGGAATAAAATAAAACGTTTGCATCTGAAAAAAGGAAACAAGAAATAAAGAATACACATTTTTATGTGGCACGGAGGCAAAACACTCCACTCCCAGCAGGCATCACGGGTCAGGACATCAAGAAGAAAAAAAAAAAAAGTTCGAAAAACACCGAAATGACAGAGTATGAAACCCAGACAAAGATAGATACATACAGAGAGAGAGAGAGAGAGAGAGAGAGAGAGAGAGAGAGAGAGAGAGAGAGAGAGAGAGAGATGAATAAGAAACATAATGCAGCGAACAAAATCACATATCCGTGTGGGAGACAGATCCTTGTTTTGCATTTGATTCTTATTCCTAGTTGTAGTTATAGAGAGAGAGAGAGAGAGAGAGAGAGAGAGAGAGAGAGAGAGAGAGAGAGAGAGAGATCTCAGAGGGTTTTGTGCAGAAAATGGAAGGGGAAGCGCATAGTGGTTCCAGTGAGGACCTGAAACAAAATTCTTGCTACACTGGAGGGATATTCGCTTCGCCTCAATTTGGTTACCATCTGCTGTCAGACACTTCGGGATATAACTATCCAGTTTTGTTATCGCTGCTGATATTCCAGGAAATAACAGCTAGGATTTGTTATTCAATTTGGGTAGATCTGCAACACAACTTGGACAGAGAGAGAGAGAGAGAGAGAGAGAGAGAGAGAGAGAGAGAGACAGGGTGATGTTGGGGCGGGGGGAGATTGGTTAAAGGACGAGTATCGCTTACCACTCAAACAATGGTATTAAAATACCTTTCCGCTTATGGAAGAAAAGTATCAGTTAAAATTGTCACAAGAACGTGCTCAGCTGGTCTTAATGAACTCTGTAACGCGGTCACATAACTACTACAACCTCAAGTGTTTACTTCAGATCGCTTTTATATGGACCATCTGCATAGTCCATATAAAAGCAGCTGCCAACGAATCTGTTGGCTTTGCTATCGTGCCATGGTAACCTATGGGTTAACAACAGGGAATAAATATGTTTAACAAACAATATCACATACATATGTACATACACACACATATAATACAGGTTACTATTTATTCATAGAATGTTATGTCCATGTCAGGTATACATGTATATCAACGTTACTATTTATTCATAAAATTTTATGTCCACATGTATACAAAACGTAAACTAACTTAAAAACCAAGAGATTACTAATGCTTTCTAATTAATTGCAAGGGTGTACATCAATTTTTTCTATGGGGGTTCAGTTTTCCAGGAGATGAAGAATGTAAATTATTATTAATCTCTACAAACAGAAAATTTAAGATAAAATGGGGAGATATATTAAACTGGAACAAATATGGCGAATAATGAATATTGAATACAGAACATAAGAACACCGAAAAACGGTGAAGACTTGTATCCTTCAGTTTTTAGTTTTCTGTAAAAGAAAACTATTTTGACGGCTTTGTCTATCCGTCCGCACTTTTTCTGTCCGCCCTCAGATTTTAAAACCTACTGAGGCTAGATGGCTGCAAATTGGTATATTGATCATTCACCCTCCAATCATCAAACATACCAAATAGCAACCTTCTAGCCTCAGTAGTTTTTATTTTATTTAAGGTTAAAGTTAGTCATAATCGTACTTCTGGCACCGATATAAGTACCAACAACACAGGCGCCACCGGACCGTGGCTGAGTTTCGTAGGCCGCGGCTAAGAATTTCATGGGCCGGGGCAATGGCTGAGTTTCATGGGCCACGACTAAGAATTTCATGGGCCGTGGCTGATGCCATCACTAGACTGTGGCCGAAAGTTTCATACCGCATTATACGCTGTACAGAAAACTTGGTCTCAAAAATAGCGGTCAATACGTCACTGCCCAGATTAACTCAGTGGAGAGTAAAAGTCCATCTCAGTGCACTGACTAGTCTTCTCTTTCCCAACACTCACGAAATTTAGAGGCATCTTCCTGCTTATATATTTTCCCTTACTTATAACCTTTCACCTTTTAGGGGGCAGGTCTATCCCACTGGTAGCCCGTCCCAGTAATGGTCTCGGCACACATACACACGCACAGACACACACAAAGTTAAGTATACCTTAGTTTTACCAGACCACTGAGCTGATTAACAGCTCTCCTAGGGCTGGCCCGAAGGATTAGACTTATTTTACACACACAGAGTTCACTTGTTTTAACATAGTTTCAATTACACCTCAATAACAGATTAGGGTTTCTTAAAGATTGAATATACAATTTAGGCCGAAAGCCAAACGCTGGGACTTATGAGGTCATTCAGCGATGAAAGGAAAATTGAGAGTAACAGGTTTAAAAGATGTAAGAGGAGGAATACCTAGCAGTTGTACTGTTAAACATTGTTAGAAGAGGGTAGAAAGTAAGACGGAAGAAAGAATATGAATGGAGGTACAGTAAAAGGAATGAAAGGGATTGCAGCTAGGGGCCGAAGGGACGCTGTAAAGGACCTTAAGTAATGCCTACAGTGCACCGCGTTAGGTGCACTGAGGGCACTGACCCTCTACGGGAAGGACTTCTTAAAATGCTGGAATTGATCCTTTCTTTTGCACAATTCAACGTCACATTTCAAATGCTGACAGATTGATGAGGCCTTTCAGGAATGAACCGACCAAGCCCTATGACATATCAGTCAACTATCCAGGGTAAAACAATTATTCGTTTTACGTAAAGAATTCTCGTATCTTTCAGGTGTCTCAGCGGGACCTCATCGAAGCTATTATCAATTTCAATTAACTTCATATCTCATTGCTTTTCCCAAATGTAGAAACAATGGATCATGACAGGTCAAAAGCAACCGGTATTCATTTGATTTTCATAAATGATGACCAGAGTGGTCTAAGATGACAGTTATAATTTTCTGTCAAATACTGCCAATTGTCAATTGAAGATGAAATTAACTATTCCGAAAAATCTGTACAGAAAAGGCAGTTTTAATTTTTGACATTGTCCAAAATTAATTGGAATACCGAAATTCTAAAGTTATTGAAAGACCTATCAAATATTCAATGATAGGCATCCAACGTTACAGAATTATATTCTCTCTTGGTTATTAATGACGCTCAGTTTAACGAGAATCCGTAGAATAGACAAGACATATTAGACAGTAATATAGTTTGTACTTAATGAAAGACAAATATAAAAGACGCAACAGTTAAAATAAAAACTGGATTAATGGGCCCCGATGAAAAAGTCAAAGCTGTGCATTTCTCATTTTGGTTATCAACGGATTTGAGACCTTGGCAATGAGTAGATATGACGGTGTGAAACTGAAGGCATGAGACACTGGCTTTGAGGATCATGATTCTATCCACAATTACACACACACATACACATGAATACATACACCACATATATATATATATATATATATATATATATATATATATATATATATATATATATATATATATATATAATAATGTGTGTGTGTGTATAATGTGTGTGTGTGTGATTGTAGACAGAATCATGATCTTCAAAACCAGAGTCTCTTGCCTTGTGTCAGAAGCCTTCAGTTTCACAACGTCATGTCTGCTCATTGCCAAGGTCTCAAATCCACTGATAGCCAAAATGAGAAATACATAGCTTTGACTCTTTCATCGGCGGTCACTAATCCCAGTTTGTTCTCACTGGAGTAGTTACTTTTTTTATTTTAACTGTTGCATCTTTTATATTTCTCTTTCAATAACCACTCATTATATTACCGTCAAATATCTCTTGTCTTTTGCACGGATTCTATATACAGCATATATACACATATACATATATACACATACACACATAATATATATAATTATATGTGTGTGTGCGCGTGTGTGTCTAGACAAATTCACAGAACTGAAAAGAATAAAAACCAATCACATAAGCTACCGACTACCCCCAACCCAAAATCAAAATGATAAGCGAGAGGCCCACCTTGTCCCGAGGTTCAAAATCTCCCCTTCGGCGTCCTCATATAGACCAAATGAATTCATTTACTACGCAACAGCGGGAGGAGGAGAGGGAGAGAGGGAAGAAAAGAGAGGGGGAGATTAAGAGGGAGAGGTGAAAAAGAATCCCCACTTAATAACAGCATAATGGGAGCCGAGTGAGAGAGCGGACCCTGTAAATCTGGCCCCTGGTTCCTTTCCGAAATATCATACATTTCACAGCCGGAGGCAAAAGACCGCAAAATCCACCGAGAAAAAGAGAGAAAAGCAGCAACTAATTAAAAAGGCAGTTGTTGATGCTGCAGCGGCCCCGCAGATCTCTGCACGGGGGAGGGGGGATCTGAGGGGGGGAGAGAGTGGAGGATGGGGATGAGATAGGGTAGGAGCGGAGGCCTCGACGGAAAAGACGGGAAGCACAGGTAATTGTGTAGTTACGTGGCGTAAAGCGGCCGCTAATATTCTCTCATTCTTTCTTACTCTCTTTGTATACAAACACACACACGCGCGCGCGCACGTACACCCACACACACTATAATAAGGAAGTAAAACATGACGTAAAAATTTCAACGACCAACAATACAGACTAAAATCAATTTCTTTAAAAACCATCTTATTTGACAGGTGTTCATTGCATACAATGGCTTTACGGAAAATATTATGAAAGCCAGGCTTTCAAGAAGTACGTGCAATAACTAAATCAAATAAATTCCAGTAAAATGTGAAAGAATTATTAGGTCATAATCTCAAAAGATTATCTTAACAGAGTTAGAACAGAGCATACTAAAATGCTCATGGAATTTGTAACTCTTGGATTTCAAATTTGCAAATTAAAATGTGACTCAAAAGCTCACTTTTCATTTCAGGTCATAAAGCAATGACCCACGGTGAGGTCTCTTGGACCGAGATACAGTGCAGTTACAGAGAAGCAGGTTTAGGCCGCTGCTTAAATACCTGAAATAATTTATAATAATTTAGGTCTTATGGTTGGTCCTTTCCAAAATACAATGAACTTTTTCCAGTTCCATTAAAACAGATATGCTTTCTTTGGTCTGTATAATTATCCTGGTTTCCCACATGATCTAGTCTACGGTATTGTTAATCTGGTACTCAAGACATTCTAAGGCGTTGGTGTATGGAGAAGTTCGTGAGCTGAGAATTATAAAAATCTTGGTATAGATTAAACCTGAATTCCATCCAACGAAATAATCAGCACAGTATTGGTGCAATCACTGCCTACATTTACCTAAACTTTTTGGTTTTCGAAATATTTAAATTATGTATCTAGACTGAGTGATCCAATTGTAAATTAATACACTTAGCATGATCTACAGATGCAGTGGTCCATAAAGGCATAGAGTACTTCAAATGAATTCTAGAATCAAATTTCAATTTATTCGAACGGTTTCAAGCGGCGATCCACAACCGTCAACTAACAACAAAGCCACAATTCACTGCTTAGGTCAACAGAGGTATACTGGTTTTAGGGAACGAGTCCAAATCGTCCCATCTCGTTACGCGCATAAATCTAACACCGGTTACTCTGTTTCAGAGCTGAGTGTACTTATCACTGAGAGAGAGAGAGAGAGAGAGAGAGAGAGAGAGAGAGAGAGAGAGAGAGAGAGAGAGAGAATCTCTATTCAGACATACATAGAATGAATCTAAAGGACTCGGCAAAATAAAAAAATGAAAGGAAAAATCTTCAAGAGAAAAGAGCGACCCTCAATGGAAAACCAGAGCCAGATTGCGCCAGACTTTCAGCGGAGAGGTTTGGCAAAATATCGCCATAAAGAGAGCAACAATGAATAGAGAGGGAGGACGACAATAAGAGACCTGAAAGCGGTGCCAGGTAATAAAGGAAAAGAATATTTTCGCCAATGGGAGATAGCGAGGAATATACAGTAACGATGCAAAGGTAGAGAAGAATTGTTATTCTCGAGGAAGGGAAGATTCTTTGGAGAAGCACAAAGGAAGGAAGAAATGTTCAAAAAGGTTTAAAAGAACATTAATAAATGAAGTAAACAATAAACAAAATCGGTGATACCATAAAATTACTGATGAAAAAGTATTCCCAAAATACACGGGAAACTAAAACATTATAATGACTTAGGTCTCTAAGAATAAGAGAAATAAGGACATACAATTAAAATCTATTTTAAAGGGAAGTTCAAGGGTATAACCGGAAAGAAAGACCTATATAATATTTATATTTATACATATATTTATATATACAATATATAATATATAATACACACACATATATATATATATATATATATATATATATATATATATATATATATATGTATATATATACATGTAACAAATTCATATATTGATGAATATCTGAGATCGATATAAATGAGACAAATTAACCAATAATAAAAATCTAAGCGGGGAAATTATGAGAAAGAGCCTATTACCATACCGCTAAAAGACACAAGAGATTTCCATGAGATTAAAAGACGCAAAATCTCGCACCAGTTCCTAGATGCTGACCATATGCAAGAGAACGGGGTAAAACCTCCAAGACTCTACCACAGTCGGAGAGAGAGAGAGAGAGAGAGAGAGAGAGAGAGAGAGAGAGAGAGAGAGAGAGAGAGAGAGAGAATGAAATTGGTTGGGGACACTATTACAATCTCATCTAAAGCTTTCATTCGTCAGACACTCAGCTGAATCAGGAAAATCTTTCGGTGTCCTACAAAAATATTCATGGATTCTCATTCTTAGTGGGCACTGTTGACAAGCGCCCTGGAGGTCATATTCCCTTCATAAGGTAATCTAATATTCAGGTAAACGTTCCGTGATGTACAGCAATCAAATGATGCTAATCTCATTCGTTTTAGGTAACAGTTTTTCTACATTTACTCTCAAGTTCATTCTTGGGTCTTTTAAGATAAATGTACCGCTATGCCTTAATTATTGACGTCCAATTTTTACGTTTACAAAACTTGATAAGGAAGAGAGAGAGAGAGAGAGAGAGAGAGAGAGAGAGAGAGAGAGAGAGAGAGAGAGAGAGAGATATATAAAAGACTCTATTCAGAAATACATAGAATGAATCTAAAGGACTCGGCAAAATAAAAAATAAAAGAAAAACCTTCAAGAGAAAAGAGCGACTCTCAATGGAAAACCAGAGCCAGATTGCGCCAGACTTTCAGCGGAGAGGTTTGGCAAAATATCACCATAAAGAGAGCAACAATGAATAGAGAGGGAGGACGACAATAAGAGACCTGAAAGAGACAGAAGGTAATAAAGGAAAGGAATATTTTAGCAAATGGGAGATAGCACGGAATAAAAAGTAACGATGCAAAGCTGAAGAAGAATGGCTATGCTCGAGGAAGGGAAGATACTTTGGAGAAGCACAAAGAAAGAACGAAAATTAAAAAAGGTTCAAAACAGCAACATAATAAACTAAACAAAACTGGGGATACTCAGATGTTACTGATGAAAATATTCACATAAAACACACATGAAACTGGAAAATCGTGATGATTTAGGTTATATGACAATGAGAAATTTTCTAATTTCTGATGAAAATCTATTTCACAACAAAATACACTGATATAAACGGAAAGAAAGAACTAATAAAAAAATCATAAATATATAGATGTTTTAGATCAATATATGTGAGAATAAAAAACAATGAAAATCTAAGTGAAGAAATTAAGCGGAAGAGATTACCATATCTTTAAAAGACACAAGAGATTTCCAAAACGTTAAAAGGCGCAAGATCTCGCAGCAACCTCGATGCTGATCATATGGAAAAGAGAAAGGGTAAAACCTTCCAGGACTCGACTTTAGAGAGAGAGAGAGAGAGAGAGAGAGAGAGAGAGAGAGAGAGAGAGAGAGAGAGAGAGGAATGAAATTGGTTGGGGACACTATTACAATCTCAACTAAAGCTTTCTCTCGATCATTCACTCGGCGGAATGAGGAAATCCTTTCGGTGTCCTACATAGATATTCAAGGATTCTCACTATAAGTTGGCGCTGTTGGGAAGCGCCATAGAGGTCATATTCCCCTGATATGGTAATTTAATAGTCAGGTAAACGTTCCGTGGTGCAGAGCAATCTGATGCTGCTGGTCTCAATTATGCCCTTTGAATATTGATTTTTCTTCACTTACTCTCTAGTTTGTTCTTGCGTCTTTTAATTAAGACAAATTAGCGATTATGCTTTAATTATTAACGACAATTTTTTTTTGTAAGTTGGAAAACATGGCCAATAATATTTCTTGTGCTCCTTGATGTAAATCACACACTTTGAAATTATTTGTGTAGCATTTAAAACTTATTTAGCACCTAGTTTTAACAGCAAATACTCAATGAGAGTAAATTTTATCCCCGGCCAATGCAAGGAAATTTTTAGTTGAAAAATCTCCTTAAATTTGACAATTTATCAGTCAGTCCTAAGCCTTAAAATTTGAGGAAGGTTTTATCAAAGCATTAATCAGTCCTTGTTGACCTTTTAATAACAGTATTGTCGAAGGTTAATGATTCATAACATATCAAGCATTTACAAAGCAAGAACGAGAACAACTTGCCTGGGACATAAAAGGAACTTTGTCTCCAGACTAATCCCAGCTCAATATAGCTTGTTGAAAGAAAATGTCATTGCTCTTAAATGCTGTAGTTAGGTGTATGAAATGTACACCTTAACAATACTGTAATAATAATATTATGTAATAAAAATCCACATGAATATAAATGAATTATATTAATATGCAATTCATTTATATAATTGTGGATTTTTATAACATAAAAGTTTATCAAGATATTTTGCATTTCTTAGCAATAATAATAATAATAATAATAATAATAATAATAATAATAATAATAATAATAATAATAATAATAATAATAATAACATGCAATGCATATTCATATTTTCTTTTCAAGTAAAACAAAAAGTCTACGGGCAATGAACCCAACATTTAATTTTCATGAACTCGTGAAAAATGAAAATGGACACCAAGTATTTGATAAGTTACAAATACTGTGCGTCTGCAAAAATACTTCAATACAGCCGTTATTTTGATCAAAATAAGTAATATATATGTGTATATATATATATATATATATATATATATATATATATATATATATATATATATGTGTGTGTGTGTGTGTGTTTGTGGGTGTCTTATCGTCTGGGAAAATGAGTAAACTTCATGAGGTCAGTGGTCTTAAATACAAAATTGGAAAGCAACGTTAATTCCTGTAAAATTTCATTTTTCTTTTCAGTTTTGAAAATGTTTTGAAGAATCGTTCCACATTAAACTCTGATATTCTTTTCAGTTTAGCCGAGACAAGAATATCGTTGACAGTAAAAAGCAGTATTACTTCCAGTTTTATCGTTTATCCTCGCGGTTCTTAACCTTTTTCATCCTATGACCCCTGAGACTCTTCAGGATATTACCGTAACGTCTATAATAAATTTTGAATTGGTGAACCTTGTGTAAAGGTAAGAAAAAACAAAATGATAGGAGGACCAAGGTTTAATGAAAATGCCACGAACAAAAACCTCACGTGAGAGGTAACAAGTTGCACTCACCAAACTGGTTACAGCCCAACTGGCTAATCCAAATATATGAGAATAAATTATATTCTCTCGAACGCTTTGTGTCTCCCTAAGAAACCCCAAACGACCACCTGGGGGGTCACGACCCCCAGGTTAAGTACCGCTGGTTTAACCGAATGTGCTGGGAGTCGAAACTTACAGAACTGCAAAACCTAAGCCTTGAGGTTACATATATATGACTAAAAACTGAAACGAAATTAAAATAATGTTAGAACTTTGTTTGAAATTACTATGTTTAGAGGGGTTATCAGTGAGCAAGTTTTGAAGATTTTTGCCGTTCTGTGGCATCGTGACCTTGAAAATACGTATATGTTATATTAATTTGTATCAAGTAATCAGATGACACAGGGCACATTCCTGCTAGATTTCATGACGATCTGATGAAAAAATATGATTAATGAAAATAACAGTAAAACGAACAAAAACAATATATTTCCAGTATTTCCAGTTAGTGATGGTTAACCATGGTAGTACCAATAACAAAAGACACACACACACACACACACATACTCAAGTGTTTTCACTTTCGTGGAATGAGACTAAATACAGAAATAAAATTTGATTGTCATGAAATAAAGTAAAATGAAAACGAAACATACACCAGAGAGAGAGAGAGAGAGAGAGAGAGAGAGAGAGAGAGAGAGAGAGAGAGAGAGAGAGAGAGAGAGAGAGAGAGAGAGCAGAAAAACCGCACAGCCCACAGGGAATGAAGTGTCCAAAGGTCGTATGACAACACTTGAAAAATTAGCTTCGGGTCCGCAAAAGTGCAGGGAGAAAAGAAGGCCACGCGTTATGGATGACACGACACACAAGATGGATGCAGAAAGTACGAGAAAAACTCGGAAATCGAGGAGTGTGAAAAGGGGAGAGAAACGCGTGAAAGGATAATGAAACGGGGTGATGGGTACAAGAGAGTTGGGTTCGTATGTCCGTGTAGGCAAGACGGTACGAGAACTGTTGATTGAAAATTCTGGTATGGGTAGCGCTTTGGAAAATAGATTTTCATATTATCACCGCAATCCTGAGTAGCTAGGTAAGAGAATCAGTTTATTTTCCGCTATAAATAGTTTGATCCCTATTGCCTTTCACTCCTGTTTTTCATTTAATCAGTTGGTATCGTTCTCGACTAGCACTCTGTCGGGCCCGCGTTCGATTCTCCACCCGGCCAGTGAAGAATTAGAGAAATTTATTTCTGGTGATAGAAATTAATTTCTCGTTATAATGTGGTTCGGATTCCACAATAAGCTGCAGGTCCCGTTGCTAGGTAACCAATTGGTTCTTAGCAACGTAAAATAAGTCTAATCCTTCGGGCCAGCCCTAGGAGAGCTGTTAATCAGCTCAGTGGTCTGGTTAAACTAAGGTGTACTTAACTTTTTAACTTTTCATATTATCAACAGAAACCTGAGTAGCCTAGGTAAGAGAATCAGTTTATTTTCCGCTAAAAATAGTTTAATCTTTATTATCTTTCAATTCTATATTCAAATTTAGCTAACATAAAACCTAATAAATATGAAATATCAGTTTTACTTCGATGACTCGATTTTGCGAAGAACCATATTTCGTCAACAAAGGAAGATTAGGATGACGTCATGTATAATAATTTAAACAAAAATTTTGCCTTTTTTTGAGTAACAGTCTCTAGGAGGCGGAGTAGTCACGAAGCTTGTGTATATGCAAACAAGAGGCATACCAATGCACGCCCAAACATCAATCACTCGAAACAAGTCATGAGTAGAAGTTCTACGAAAATGAATTCAAGGACCACAGAGGAATTCGAACGCTATTTCTACAAGCAAACACACGCCCCCGAAACGCACACAAAAACAAATACTAAAACATATATAAACGGATAACGCAACGAAAAGAGATACGAAGAAAAACATACACGCCAAAGAAACTGACAACGAATGCTAAGGTAGTCCAAAGGATAATGCGGACTAACATGGAGGCGTTTGCTCTTCCTAGAAATGCTTACAGCAACGCAGATCATATTCAGTTCTTATGAATAAAAAAATGAAATCAATAACCTCCTCTACAATTTAATTATTAGATATATGAGTCACTGTCATCGTGTTTATTAGGTTTATTATGAAATAGAGCGGGGTTCAGTTTCAAAACATTTTTATATTTAAAATAAAAGAAACATCTTTTATGATTTATTTGGTTTATTATGAAATAAAGCGGGGTTCAGTTTCAAAACATTTTTATATTTAAAATAAAAGAAACAACATCTTTTATGAAGATAAAAAGGCCCATAAAACACTATTTGAACGTTGCAACCATATATTTCGGGCACTTCCTTCTGTGCCCCTGTTCACTGGTAAAATATAAACAGATGAAATGTTACAAGGGTATATATACAAAGCATATATGGGTGTGGCATTAAGTCTCCGATGGTATGCAGGTGACCGTTTCCTATGTTTAGAAATTACAAGCAGCCGTGCAAACTAAACCATATAACAATCTTGTTTGTCTTATTTATACGAAAAATGTTACTCTGTATAAAAAGTCCGACATTAGATCAGTCAGTAAAATGTAAGACTAAATACTACATATGTTCCAGTACAATCAGTGCCAGTGCAATCATGAGGAGAACAGTTCTACGAAAATAAATTCAAGGACCACAAAAACTCTCATATCCTATTTGAGCACGCTAGCACACACCCACGTGAGAACATGAAAATAAATACTAAAATATATCTCAACGAGTAACGCAACGAGAGGAGAAATACAGAGAAAAACAAAAAACAAAAAATTACAACGAAAGCTAAGGTGGTCCAAATGATAATGTAAACTAACGAGGAAGAGTTTACCCTTCCAGGAAGTGTTTACGGCAACGCAAATCACGATCAGTTCTAGGAAGAATAAAAGGTGAAATCAATAAACTCCTCTTGAATTAAATTATTAGATATGTGAGTCACTGTTATCTTGCAGATTAGGTTTGTTATGAAATACAGTGGGAAGCGGTTTCAAAGCACTTCTTTTTATATTTAATTTATGACATAAAACATCGTTTATGCTGGGGAATTACAAGCACCCGAAGAAACTTACCAATATAAAAGTTTACGAAAAATGTTAATACGATAGTGTAAAAAGTCACTCAATCAACTGTGTGATTAAATACTGCATGTGTTCATGTACAGTGCTTCTTATACAAATCTGACCATACAGAAACAGATAAAGGGTTTCCAAGTTCATAATCGCCTTTTATCGTAAAGTGGAAATGTCTGCCAGTAAGCACTTCTGACTGGAATCACTTCCTGGAATATGAGACAAGTGTAGTAATTTCAGCTCGTCGTTCCAGTGGCAGATGAAATATCAATTAAGAATTTTAACAAGGAGAAAACAACGATCACAAAGCTATGGCAATTTCTAACATGTCAGTTCCAATACGAATTTTAATATACCTACACATTACAAATTACACGTCACTTCTAATACGAATTTTAATAAACATAAATATTAATCTCATATTTCTCAGTCAATTGAAGTAATATACTTGAGAGAGAGAGAGAGAAGAGAGAGAGAGAGAGAGAGAGAGAGAGAGAGAGAGAGAGAGAGAGAGAGTTAGTCGGAATAACAGCTCTAAAATTGAAGCGAAAATCATGAACTAATAGAACAAACTGAAAAAAAGGAAAAACAAGTCCCAAGTATACTTGAGAGAGAGAGAGAGAGAGAGAGAGAGAGAGAGAGAGAGAGAGAGAGAGAGAGAGAGAGAGAGCTTTGAGAAATGAGGAGAAAATTAAGACAAAGAGGAAATAGAAAGGAAGGAAAAATCAAGTCCCAAGCATACTAGAGAGAGAGAGAGAGAGAGAGAAAGTTAATCAGAACAATAGCTCTGAAAAACGAAGAGTAAATTACGAACGAAAAGACAAACAGAAAAAAACGGAAAACTCGAGCCCAGTCGCTTTGGGCATAGCATAGAGAAAGCAACAAAGGATACGAATGGCCGACGACGATAGAGGCGGAGGAGATGAATCACAATACAAGAGAAAGGAAAAGAAAGGGAAACGGGAAGAATGAAAGTTATGAAAAGAATGAAAAGCCTCTGAACAATGAAGGGCGAGAACGGTAATATTCATGAAAGAGACAGGCGAAAGATGACATGAAATAAGGGGCAAGATTGTAAAAAATGAAAATTTTATGAAGACAAAAATAATGAAACTTTATGAAGACAAAAATAATGAAAGCTTATGAAGAAAAAATAATGAAAGTTTAAGAAGATAAAAATAAGTTTATGAAGGCAAAAGGCAAATGTTTATGAAGACAAAATTAATGAAAGTTTATGAAGGCAAAAAAAAATGTTTACGATGACAACAAGACAAAAAAAAAATGTTTATGAAGACAAGAAATTAAAGTTTATTAAAAAAATGAAACTTTATTACGAAAAGAAAATGAAAATTACGAATAGTAAAGTAAGAAATACAGCAATGAAAGCTGGAAGAAAACCGACGGAAATCACACCACAAAGAATGAGTGGTACAGAAAAGAATGAAGGAGAATGTCAGCAGAAACCCCAAGTGTGATAAGAGAAGTCCGAGAAATCCAAGACTACGGCATAACTATCGTGAAGAGAGAATCTTGGAAAAGAGAGAAATGAATAAAAAAAGAAAATGCAAAAAAAATTAACACTTAAAAGGAAAATAAAACAACAAAAACTTCCCATACCGAAGCATGAAACAAGTGCGATAAAAATTTCCAAAAACAAGCATCAAAGACAAAAACGGAGTACTGTAAGGCATGAAAAGAAGAAGAATAAGAAGAAAAAGAACGAGAAGAACCATAATTAAGAAAGAAACAAAAAACAATTTCAGGAATAATTTCCAAAAAGAAATATCAAAGACAAAAAGGGAGTATTGTAAGGCATGAAGAGAAAAAGAAAAAAAAAGAAGAAAAAGAAGGGGAAGAACCATAATCAAGAAAGAACATGCAACAACTGCAGGAATAATTTCCAGAAAACAAGCATCAAAGACAAAAACGAGCACTGTAAGGCAAGAAGAAGAAGAAGAAGAAGAAGAAGAAGAAGAAGAAGAAGAAGAAGAAGAAGAAGAAGAAGCATAATCAAGAAAATGGTAAAAGACTCAGATACGCGAAAGCAATATGAAAAATCCGAGGCGATCAGACGGAAAGAACCTGAAAATCTCGCGTCGTGCGAGGAAATCAAGAGAGTGAATTAAGCGAATGATAAAATATGCAGTCCCTTGATGATGATCATATGCAAAGGAGGACGAAAAAAGCTCCCAGAAGGTGACTCGAGTCCGGCGCTTGAAGGGAAATGAATTTTGGTGGCCCGGTATTACTGCGTCGGGGGTTGTCGTTTATGTGAATGAATTGGTCACTGGTGTAAAAGATGTAAATTGCTGACTGGTAACCAAGAAGTAAACTGGCCAGTACTATCAAAGGAAAAAAGTATATTAAGAATGGCACGTATGAACATTTCTGCAAGTCCAACCGCGTATAAATAAGCTATAGACAAATACCTAACGATACTGCAGACTTTTGCAATGGATAGGTGTATTTGGTATATTTACACACAAATATACACAAGTACATATATGTATAATTACACTGAAAAGCCGAAAGATAGCCCGCTCTTGTTCTCAGCAAATGTTTGGAGATGGGATTGCTAGCCATAGCCATTCCTGACTCTCAACTGACGCTGATAATAACCACTCACAGCTGAGTCAGCTTGTGGCGTTAGGCCGGGATCAAATCTAGACTTATATATATATATATATATATATATATATATATATATATATATATATATATATATATATATATATATATATATATATATATATATATATATATATATATATATATATGTATGTGTGTGTGTGTAAGGTAATTTTGACTGATGCAAAAATGATGAAAATGTATCTTAGGATAAAAATATCTAGACATGCAATATAACAAAATACGCTCAAATATACACACACACAGAGACAGAGAGAGAGAGAGAGAGAGAGAGAGAGAGAGAGAGAGAGAGAGAGAGAGAGAGAGAGAAGGTGGAACTGGGAAAGGCAGGCACAAAGTGAAAGAAGTATTTGGGTCATACAACAGCGCTAAAAGAATCATTGGCCTCACTAACAGGAGATCGCGGAAGCCTTCAGTTATGGATGGCCTAACACAACAGATGGATAAAAACAAAGAGGGGAAAATGTGGATACAAGGGGAAGTGGAAAAAGGGGAATACGCGCCTGAATGATGAATTGAGAGGAGCAGAGAGGCCCTGAGCAGAAAACGACGATGGAAAATGAATGAGACAAGAAGGGTTGTCCCAGACCTGGTTTAAGAGAATGAATTTCACGAGACTCATTCCGTTTCCATTTGTAGGCTGGAAATGCTTCACATTTCAACAGATGACATGATGGTTGTTTGAGTCCGCTAAAATCCTGTCGAAGGTGGACAAAAGATACAAATAAAAGAAGTAAACTACTAGAAGGAAGTTACTCCCGAAACGAAAAATCGACACAAGAAAATACGACTGATTTCTTGATTAACATCTACAAACTGGCGCTACAACAACTAAAGTTATTAGTACAACAGAGAATTCAAGGTAAGTGCCTGCATTAATACAAGCGATATTCAGATTAAAGATGAAAAATTAGGACACCAAGTGTTGGCAAAAATGAAGAACACCTAATACATGTAACGTTTACACGAAAGAGACACCCGTGTCAGAAGATTTGACCACAAAAAGAGGATTATTATGAAAGGACTATACACAAGGGTGGAATGGCTTCTTTTCACTTTTTGTTTTTAATGAATTTAGATTTATAGAAGCATCTTTACTATTTTGTGAACAACTCTCTTGGAGCTCGTGGGCTGGAGGAGGTGGGGATCCATTATGAGTTGGACGGAGACGTCGAAAGGGAAAGATAAGATACACAGATACGTTATGAAAGATTGAGCGAGGATGACAATGGCTGCTGATAACGTATTTCTGTTAGGAAGCACAGAACATTTATTTGGTCGTTTGAGTGAATAAAGCTGCGTCAGAAAATGGGCACTGTATTCATATGGACCAATGCTTACAGCCCGAAAGCTCCCTGTAAAAAGATAAATAATTGCACACCCGAATACTGATTCATATCAAATATTCGATAATGAAATTGAAAAAAAAATAGTGAAGGATCAAAGAAGGATACAGACTATCAGTTAGTACTGGAAAGAGAGAGAGAGAGAGAGAGAGAGAGAGAGAGAGAGAGAGAGAGAGAGAAGAGAGAAATAACATATGTTGAGGAACTAGCAGGATACATGGAGAGTAAAGTCTTTGAATATTAACAGCAATATTAACTGTAAGAATTTTCAGCGACAAAAACAAGGAACGGACAAAATATTCAGAGTTGACAGAAGCTGAAATTCTGAATTGAAGGTGATTCTCTGTGTATCAGAGAAACGAAGGAAAAAGGGGGATATATTTCAAATGTAGGTTTGTAGGATGACTGAGCAGATGTAACTGAGAAATTAAAGTTTACAAATGATGCTATTTTACCAGTTTTAAAGGGTGGTGTAATCGTAATCATAGGAATGGTTAATGAAGAGAAACGACAGGTCTCGTTGATTTGATCTATTAAATTCCTTGAAATACTCTGAAAAGAAAAATAAAATTAACTTCATTCATTTTGGATCGTGAAAACTGAAGAGAGGGGGTGGGAGACCGCACGCCAGGCCAACTCATTTCCGGATAAGTAGTGAGGCTAGAGTCAGGAAAGACATCAGTCCGCAAAACATCTGCCAAAACCAATTATGAAATGAGCCGATCACCAGGACAAAGCTCTTTACAAACATCGACCCCTACTGTGGATTAAGCTGTGAAGAGGATGACTTATGCTGAATAACGTACACATGCTGAAACAAAATGTGAGTCGTGATTACAAATTCATTACAAACGCTTGCAGTAATGGCCAAAAACTGTATAAACATATTAACGTGGATGAAACATATACAGCTATGTAATTTTCATGCAAAGTAATGTTGGGATTGAACCGGAATTCGAAGGGATATGTACACGAGCTGCCAAAAACAATTACATTACACGGAAATGCTTTTCGTGACACATCTAATAGGTTATCGTATTCAGTGTGCGTTGTTGTAGAAAAGATATTGAATTAATAAATCCAAATAAATGCCAAAGGAATATAAAAAATTAACAACCATGGCTATTTCTTCCTGATATTATTTTACTGGAAATTTGAGGTTCAACTAGAACATTTATCAAATATAATTAATGAAAATTGACTTATAATGAATACAATACCATAATCTTATTTCAGGAAGTGATTTACCTCAAGTGTTTCTGATTTTTACTACTTTTATTCTTAAATTACATGACTTTTAAAGATAATGGTACAATACAAATGCCTGTAAGATAATTGGAGTGTATATTTTATATTTTACAGGTTAACTTTAATATTCTATTTGGAAACATCCACCTTTTTCTAACTGCTCTATTCACATTGCAACAACTCAACTATTCAATCCTTTTACTCATACTGGGTGGAGTCCCACAAATGTATGTTGTCTCCCTTCCAGTTTTTCCCTCTTGACAAAATTTATGATTCTCCAAGTCAGACACGCTAAATTCTCTCCTACTGAGGTTTCTACATAATTATGTTGTCGCAGTTTTCTTCTCGTCCTTTGTCTGACATTCCACTACGATCTTGCTTGGTTTTGCATGACACTTTTAATGTATTTTTTTGTATGGCAGGGCGGGGGGGGGGGAGGGGCGGGAATCGCGTATCTACCCCAGACGCCAGTGGGCGGACCATTTTACTATTACTATTTGTCTTTGAATATCTATCTCTGTCTATCTATCTATCTAACTATCTATCGACTTATTTATCTCAGAAACAGCACAGGAAGTTCACCATCTGCTCAGCAATTAATGGCATGAAAGTTACAGTAACTTTTGAATTGGCCCTTTCAGCTGTAACGCCCGATCAAGAAAAATAGCTGATAGGTGATTCTACCTATATATAGTAATGCATGCAGAATGTTACATAATAAATATATACATATACATATATATACACATATATACTATATATATATAAATATATATAATTATATATATATATATATATATATATATATATATATATATATATATATATATATATATATATATATATATATATATATATATATATATATATTTACTCACACACACAAATGAAAATCTAAATGGACGTTCGCATAATCCTTTAACAACGGCTATACAGGTAACATCTATCGAGAGCTTAAGCGGCCCTTATCACAATAGCTGCCATCATACAAAAACACTATTCACACACCGACAAATATTGCACCAGAAGCGATTACTCCTCAGCCACTGTTATTTGCGAAGTGATTACGCCATCAAAGTCTTTCTTTCTGGGATTCCGTTTTAAATCAGAGCGAGCAAACAAGAACGCTTTTGGGGGAATGGGTACTTGTATTCTTAGCTGTTAGTTATAACGACCAACAACGTTATATTTCTTTTTATTATTTTCTGTAGGTGTTTCCATTAAATGTACAGGAAACGAGCATTTCTCGGAATGCAAAAGTATTTCTTCGCAATTCTGTAAGAAAACTTTAATATTTTGCAACTACGGCGTGAAAGCATTTTTCGCTAATTTTGAAAGGGAAATGTTTTGTAATCTAAATATACAAGGGTTCTCAATTCTGCAAGAGCATTTTTATACTTTGCAACTAGAATGTACAAGGATTTTTCGCTAATTTTCATTGAGAAATATTTTGTGATCACAATGAATAAGTGTTTGTTACGAATTTTGATACAGAAATATTCTGTAACGGGAGTACCGAGGCTTTCGTACTGGATTTTGCGAGTGAAATATTTTGTAACCGGGATGAAAAAGATTCTGTAGTGAATTTTGAAAAGTGAAATGGTTTGTAACACAAACTTGAAAATAATTGTCGCTAATTCCGAAAGTCAAATATTTTGTAACCAAAATACTAGAACATTTTTTATGTTTTGTAACTGAGATGCAAATGTTTTCGATACATATTTCGAAACGAAAACATTCTGTGGCTGTAATGTAAATATAATAAATTCGTAACAGTAACCGAAAACCCCCTCAGTTTAAATTCTAAGACAGAAATATTTATCTTTGTAAACGGAATGAAAGAAAATATCCTTTAACACATCTTTACTATTAAAAAAATTGTTACTTAGAAGAAAAAAAATGCTTCATTGAAATAATATTTTTAACAATAAAATTCCTGTTACGGGGAGACAAATGGTAAATATCAATAGAAGCTAAAAATAGGCATACATACCAAAGGAAATTCGTCTTAACACTACACTGGCAAACATATGTGAGAGAGAGAGAGAGAGAGAGAGAGAGAGAGAGAGAGAGAGAGAGAGAGAGAGAGAGAGAGTTCTTTTTATAGCAGACAGACACCTGAGATGCCCCATTCACCTTTCATAACGTCAGAGTCCCGAGAAGGTTTTCTATAAAGGGCACCATTTCCCAGATGGCATGAGAAAGTTAAAAATGAAAAAATACTTTCCTGGACACCGGAAATCTATATTTTCTTTCTTGTTAAACAGTCAGAGATAACACTTAGAAAATGTTACGTACGTACAATGCCAGCTTATATCAATAACCAACAAACACACACATATACATATATACATACATACACACACACACACACATATATATATGTGTGTGTGTGTAGATATACATATAATTCTTCCCAAATGTATATATGAGCAGCAATACTTTTAATCTTTCTCGTGGTCAGGTGGGTAACGTGACCGCTTTCTGATACTCTGGATGCGGGTCCGAATCCTACTACGAATGTCAGAATTGCTTCATACTCTTCCATTTGGATATTATATATACATATATATATATATGTGTGTGTATATATATGTACAGTATATATACAGTACTGTATATATATACATATATATTTATATATAAGTATATATTCTGTATGTGTGTCTCAGTATTAGTCAGATACCCAAAAAAGGAGTGTCTCTATAGATGAAGCAATGTAACATGTACTATTATTACATAAGGACCCTATACAAACCGCACCATTCACGTAGATCTTGCTTTTTCTGAATATTTAAGCTAACTGTTTATAGGGGTCTCTCTCTCTCTCTCTCTCTCTCTCTCTCTCTCTCTCAACCTCTTCACATTAAACGAAAATCAGACAAGAAATAATGGATGGAAACTAGAACTGAAGAGATATAACACATCTCACTGTGGGAACTTCTTTACATACAAGATATGTGACGCATGGAATAAACTGCCACCAGAAGTTGTAAACAGCAACAGTGTGGAAGAGTTTAAAAGAAAGCTAGACAAAACCCTTTCTCCTCCACACATATAACCCTTTCATTTATTCGTACATTTACATTTACGACGAAAAAAATTCATCTTATCATTTCAGACCTTTTATCACAACCACAATCAACATCCAATCTATAGTCCCATTTCGACTTTCCGTAGACTACTCCATGTCACCTTCCAGTCTCTTGAGCGGACACGGCTACCTTCCTTGTTTCAACTATTCTGTATCTCACTTCTTTTCTTACCCTACTATCATCCATTATATTTACTACCAAATACGCATGTATATACATACATACATTATATATATATATATATATATATATATATATATATATATATATATATATATATATATATATATATATCTTCATCGACGTCTAAAATACCTCCTTTATGGCCAACCATTTTATTCCTTTCACACGTTACAATGTACATTATATTAAAGCTAACGCTAAAAGAGAGAGAGAGAGAGAGAGAGAGAGAGAGAGAGAGAGATCCAAGACATTAGCGCTATTAATTTAAGCACCTTCACTCACTCCAATGGCTCTCGCGGCTTATTGTAACCCACTGCCGAACGCAACAGGCCCCTGAATACCTGTTGCAAGTGTTATGAACAATAACTTCCATTTTTTTTTACAAGAGAAGAGCATTAACCCTTCGCTAAAGATTTTCACTTTAAAAGGGTTGGCAAGAACGATACGAACTCTGTTATTAATGGCAAAATAACATATTCTTTATAGGGTTTTATAATTTAGCCTTCAAACCTCTAATAGGCCTCGCTCACCTTTAAGAGATTTCTTTTTTCAAACCTCGATTTTTTCCCCTCCCGAAGGGAAAACTCTATACCACCACTTTCTTTTGAATATGCTTAAGGATTATACTACTTAGCTTAAGATACTTTCCCGGTTCTACTTTATTTACGATTTTTTCCCCTCCCATCATTTTGTAAAGGGAACGGTTGTGAATAATTTAAGTGCTAAAATATGTATCGCCTGGGAATACCAAGGTGGGGGAGATGCAAGGGCGAGAGGAGGCTCTGAGAAGATCTACAGAATTCCCCTTCAGTTTTCTACCTAGAAAATAGTCGAAGAGGGAGAAAACAACCTCGTATCTATGTTGATTATGATGAATCCCTTGTGATGATAATGATGATGCTGATAATGGTGTCAGTGAGATTTCCCAATTATAAGGATGGACTCAAGATGATTGTATCAGTGGGATATTCCTGGTATAAGAATGGACTCAAGATGATTGTATCAGCGAGATATTCCTGGTATAAGGTTGGACTCAAGATGATTGTATCAGTGGGATATTCCTGGTATAAGGTTGGACTCAAGATGATTGTATCAGTGGGATATTCCTGGTATAAGGATGGACTCAAGATGATTGTAACAGTGAATATTCCTGGTATAAGGATGGACTCAAGATGATTGTATCAGTGAGATATTCCTGGTATAAGGATGGACTCAAGGTGATTGTAACAGTGGGTTATTCCTGGTATAAGGATACTCAAGATGATTGTATCAGTGGGATATTCCTGGTATAAGGATGGACTCAAGATGATTGTATCAGTGGGATATTCCTGGTATAAGGATGGACTCAAGATGATTGTATCAGTGGGATATTCCTGGTATAAGGATGGACTCAAGATGATTGTATCAGTGGGATATTCCTGGTATAAGGATGGACTCAAGATGATTGTATCAGTGAAATATTCCTGGTATAAGGATGGACTCAATATCATTGTATCAGTGAGGTATTCCTGGTATAAGGATGGACTCAAGATGATTGTATCAGTGAAATATTCCTGGTATAAGGATGGACTCAAGATGATTGTATCAGTGAAATATTCCTGGTATAAGGATGGACTCAATATCATTGTATCAGTGAGGTATTCCTGGTATAAGGATGGACTCAAGATGATTGTATCAGTGAAATATTCCTGGTATAAGGATGGACTCAAGATGATTGCATCAGCGGGATATTCCTGGTATAAGGATGGACTCAAGATGATTGTATCAGTGTGATATTCCTGGTATAAGGATGGACTCAAGATGATTGTAACAGTGAAATATTCCTGGTATAAGGATGGACTCAAGATGATTGTATCAGTGAGATATTCCTGGTATAAGGATGAACTCAAGGTGATTGTAACAGTGGGTTATTCCTGGTATAAGGATAGACTCAAGATGATTGTATCAGTGGGATATTCCTGGTATAAGGATGGACTCAAGATGATTGTATCAGTGGGATATTCCTGGTATAACGATGGACTCAAGATGATTGTATCAGTGAAATATTCCTGGTATAAGGATGGACTCAATATCATTGTATCAGTGAGGTATTCCTGGTATAAGGATGGACTCAAGATGATTGTATCAGTGAAATATTCCTGGTATAAGGATGGACTCAAGATGATTGTATCAGTGAGATATTCCTGGTATAAGGAAGGGCTCAGGATGATGATGAAGATGAACACCTTGTGATGATAATGATGGTACTGATGATGGTAACAGTATCATATTCAAATTACAAGACTCAAAATGATGATGATGAATATCTTGTGATGATAATGATGGTACTGATGATGGTAACAGTAAAATATTCAAATTGAAATATTCAAATTACAAGGAGACTCAAAATGATGATGATGATGATGATAATGAAACCTTGTGATGATAATGACGGTGCTGATGATGGTAACAGTAAAATATTCAAACTACAAGATGACTCAAAATTATGATGATGATGATGATGATGAAACCTTGTGATGATAATGATGGTACTGACGATGGTAACAGTAAAATATTCAAATTACAAGACGACTCAAAATGATGATGATGATGATGATGAAACCTTGTGATGATAATGATGGTACTGATGATGGAAACAGTAAAATATTCAAATTGTAAGGAGACTCAAAATGATGATAATGATGATGGATGACTTGTGATGACAATGATAATAACGATGATGGTATCAGTAAGATATTAAGGTTATAAGAGTGGACTCAAGGTGATTATAATGATGAATGCCCTGTGATGATGATAATGATAATGATAATGGTATCAGTGAGATATTCCAGTTATAAGGATGGACTCATGATGATGATACCAATGATACTGACGACTGTAACAGTAAGATATTCTAATTACAATGGTCTCAAAGATGACGATGGTTGCTGCAATAAAATACTTTTATTACAATGAAGGGGTCATAATGATGATGAAGGTGGCAGAACTACTTATTTATTGGACAGGAGGCCTCCTATCACGATAACGGAGACAGTAATCAGTTCGTAGTAATGGCTTAAATCGACAGCAATTCAACGACTTATATTTCTTATATTTCAAAAGTAGCTGTCCGTACAAAAGAGAGATGCTGGAATCTGCTATCATCAATCAAACCAACTACATGAACTTGTCAGGAGGACATTGGAAATCGGACGACATCGACGCTTTAATCCTCAGACCTCTTCTGAAGAAGGTGGCCAAGAGAACAAGACCTCCGGAATCGTCGCCAAACGGGAGTTAATGAGGCCAAAAACCACTCTCCTCCCTCTTGGGAAACGGTCACCTGCATACCATCGGAGACAATGCCACACCTATATATGTTTTGTATATATATACCCTTGCAACATTTCTCATCTGTCCATATTCTACCAGTGAACAGGGGCACAGAAGCAAGTGCCCGAAATATATGGTTGCAACGTTTAAATAGTGTTTTATGGGCCCTTTTTTTATATTCATATTACACTGTGGTATTACAGGAAAAGACATCCATATATATATACATACATATATACAATGTGTGCGTATATTTATGTGTAGTTATACATATAGATTGCCTTCAACACCCAAGTGACGCAAATGAACTTTGGGAAATTCAGCCATTCATGTCTTACCTTTGTTTTGTCTCCCACAAATCTTCACTCCTCTCAAAGATCTCTTCTCATAGTTCTCATTACACACATACACTCATATATATATATATATATATATATATATATATATATATATATATATATATATATATATATATATATATATATATATATATATACACTAACACACATATGTATACACACATAATTTGTAATTTGTAATGTGTATGTATATAATTATAATGCTAGAAAAATATAAAGATGACTAAATAAATCCGTTTCGATACTACATCAAATAAACAAATTGTACTTCAAAACACAGTTGGCAATTATCATTGAATATTACTGACTTATGGAGGTTTCGAAAGACATCAGAATAAAAAGTAGCATTAATTCCAAGTGCAGGCGAATCTCTAAATGGAATTTTAGTTTATATATAAAATAAGCCAGCATAAACGACATTACCGATAACTTTTAAAGTGATACTTACGAATGTATATTAACTAATAATTTCATTACCAAGACACAATCATCCATTACATGCACACAACCCAATGCATTTATACACCTGCGAGACCTGTCCCGCCCCATGGATGATCCCTTCCTCCCACCCACTACTGTAGATGAGACCCGAGCCTCACAGAGTGGTTGGCTGATCTGGTGTCTGACGAAAGACGCCTGAAAAAAAAAAAAAAAAAAGACATTGGGCCAATCCACTCCATTAAACCCTCGTAAATAATGGACGAATCCTGCTGACTTTTATTGTTGTTGTTCTTGGGTACGACGTAAAGGGCAGCTGCCCAAATGCAAAACAACACAGCAGGATATGGTTTAAAGAGTAGAAAGATTGGGAGTGGCATTAGCGCTTGAGAAAAGGTGGGTCGTTTTATCCTGCCTGGAAACGAGAGCGAAATTGGGGCTGTTGGTGAGAGCAAAGACAGCTTTTTCTATCTCGTGGAAAATCATATTCGCCCACAATTTTTAGCCTCAAAATATATGAACGTCTATAATGAATACAGAATTAATCATAAAAGTACACGGTTTCATGTAACGCATGCGCACACAGACATACACACACACACACACACACACATATATATATTATACTGTATATATAAATTATTTTAAACGCAGGAAATAATGAAAATAACTTAAAAATAAGGTTACAGCTACTGTAGTCTAGAAAAATACCCTTAATGATCCTCTAAACTGACAGTTCAAAGATCCCCCAGTAATGACCCAATGAACCAAATTATAATACTAAATCGGTAAATTATCTTTCCTCTCTCTCTCTCTTAATGAAATAACATAAATTCGAATAAAATTAAACAGATTGCTACTTCAAACTCATGAAAATAATGAAAATAAATAAAATCTCTCTCTCTCTCTCATGAAATAAAACATCCTTCAAGATATCTAAAGCTGCTAAGATTAGACTGATTTCTTCTCAACCATATTTTCGTTGCTAATGATTTAGTGGAATCTAAAAAAAAAAAACCTTTTGTTCTGGACTAATGGAACTCTCAGCTCGGCTTCCTATAAGACGTCATTCGCTGTCTGTTTGACACGCGATCCTAACGGAGTCACAAGCAACGATTTCCTCGCCCGCCGGAGGAATTTCTAATGGCCGAGTTCCTCACTCACCTGCGATTATTCATTTCGAGCGCTCGTTAAAACCGCGTCGTTGTCGATGATACCTGGATTCTGGAGAGATTCGTTTTGGCTGTCGTTTCTTCGTCTGCTTTGTATTTCTCCTCCTCTTTCTTATCCATTGTTTCCTTTTGCTTTTTTCTTTTTGAATTCGTACCTTCGTCTACTATGTCTGTCCCCTTTAATCTCTTTTCATACTTGACATTGGTGAATTTTATTTTTTAATTGTTTTCCCTTCTTCCTCTTCTTCCTCCTCCTCAGGATATTTCTACTTTTCTTTTTATTATCGTCCTGTGTATCCTCCTCCTACCGCTTTTATTTATTTTTTGTTTACAACTTTCTCCTCCTCCCCTCTCCCATTCTTCTTATAATGCGTTTTAAAGACCTTCCCCCCCAAATCCTCCTCCCTAAATACATTTTTCTACTTCCCTAGATCCTCCTCCTCCTCCTCCCCAACTGTTCTTCATTTCCTTCTTTATGTTTCGAGGTTATAATCCGCAGGCATTGCAGTTTTTCCCAGTAGAGCATATTTTCAAAAAGCCACCTCGTAATCCTTAGTGAAAGTAAAAGAAGAAAAAGGAAAGAAAATGAGAAACTTTCTTTGCGTCACTGATATATGACTCTCTCTCTCTGTCACTCTTTCGCAGCATAAAGGCCCATTAGGATTTTTTTTTCCAGGATGAGCCCGTTTGTCCTTCGCCCGTGACCGGTTCCTCCACTTGAAATAAATTTTCGAGGTTCGTATAAGTGGTTAATGTAATTTTGGGTTTCCGGATTCTCTTGATTGTCTTACTGGAGACTATCACCAAACTGATCCAGTTTTAAATCTTTGGCTCTTATCACTTTGTCGAATGTTTAAATTACACGTTAGTACGGTAATTATTCAAGAAAAATGAAGTGCATGGATTTAACTTCATATTCTGTACGTTTCCTTTCATTATATCTTGCAATTCCCTACCCGCAAACATCCCCTCCTCTCTCTATCATAAAATTAAAAATAAAATAAAATAGGCAGGGATTTCGAACTCAAAAGATAATCTCTCTCTCGCTCCCCTTAAGAAAAATGAGATAAAATAGAGCAAGGTGGGATTTAAATTTCACCAAAATAATGAAAATAAGTGAAATTTTCTCTCTCTCTCTCATGAAATAAAACAGCCTCCCAGATAGCTAGAGCTGCTTAAGATTAGCCTAATTTTTCCTCAGCCACATTTTCGTTGCTAATGATTTAGTGGAATCTGAAGAAGAAACCCCCACCGCCTTTTGTTCTGGACTAATGGAACTCTCAGCTTCTTATAAAGCGTCATTCGCCGTCTGTCTGACACGCAATCCTGATGGAGTCACAAGCAACGATTTCCTCGCCCGCCGGAGGAATTTCTAATAGCCGAGTTCCTCACCCACCTGCGATTATTCATTTCGAGCGCTCGTTAAAACCGCGTCGTTGTCGATTATATCTGGATTCTGGGAAGATTCGTTTTGGTGGTAGTTTCTCCTGCTTCTTCTTATTTTTCTCCCTCTTCTTGTCTGTCTGTTCTTTTTAGTTTTCTGAAAAGAAAACTATTGCGCTGGCTTTGTCTGTCCGTCCGCACTTTTTTCTGTCCGCCCTCAGATCTTAAAAACTACTGAGGCTAGAGGGCTGGAAATTGGTATGTTGATCATCCACTCTCCAATCATCAAACATACCAAATTACAGCCCTCTAGCCTCAGTAGTTTTAATTTTGTTTAAAGCCAGGCCACCATCGGGCAGTGGTTAAAGTTTCACGGGCGACGGCTCATACAGCATTATACCGAGACCGCCGAAAGATAGATCTGTTTTCGGTGGCCTTGATTATACACTGTACTGAAAACTCGATGGCGCCGAAGAAACTTTGGCTCACTTTTTACTTTTTTTTCTTAGTTTCGGTCCTCCGTCTCCTACTTCTGTCTCCTTTATCTGTTTTTTTTTTATATTCTCGAGATTAATGATTTTCTTGTTATCAACTACTCTTCCTTCTTCCTCTATACCTCCTAGTCCCTACGACATTCTACTTTTCCTTCTTATTCTAATCGTACGTCTGTTCTATCTACCATCTTTTTTTTTAATTTTTGAAAACTTTTCCTCCTCCCCTCTCCCATTTTTATTGTACTGCGTTTTAAGTCCCCTGTCCCCTCCTCCCCCAATCCATTTTTCTGCTTCTCAGGATTCTCCTTCTCCTCCTACTTCCTATCATCATCACGATCTTTCTCCTCCACAACCCCTCTTCGAGGTTATAATCCGCGAGGATCGCAGTTTTCCTCCAGTAGAGCGCATATTCAAAAAGCAACTCATATATAATCCTTAGAAGAAGAAGAAGAAGAAGAAGAAGAAAAGAAAACGAGATGCTTTCTCTGCGTCATGATATACGCAAGGTCTATGTATTCTATAGACCTTGGATATACGACTCTCCCTCTGTCAATCTTTCGAAGCCTAAAAACTCATTAGGATCTTTTTCCTAGGATGAGCCCGTGTCTCCTTCGCTCGTGAATGGTTTCTTCACTTTGGTCTGGATAAATTTTCGAGATTCGTAAGTGTGGTTGATATAATTTTGAGTTCCAGGATTGTTGCCCCTCACTGCAAGACTGTGGTAAGGTCTCCCTGGCAGTATGAATCGAAAAGAAGTTTTCCCATGCATTATTGTTATTGATTTATATTTATATTTTTATTAGAATCATTTCCTTCATTTATCATTCACTTTTATGCTTCACTTTTTTTTTTTTGCAGATGATTACTCTATTTCATGGAAGCTTGCTTTGCAAGTTGATTGTTTTTCAAATTTGTTCTCTGTAAATAACATCAATTAAAAAATAATCTATAAATCTACTAAGAGTTTCGCCTTACATTTCAAATTGGCGATTAAACTAGCTCTCAACTTTACAGTAGTAACTGTTCTTATTATTCACAGATGACCTACTCCGCATTGCTTATCTGACTGAGTTTACAACAATTCAAGAAATCTTCAATTGGATTTGACAGCTCACGTCAATCACTTTGAAACTCGCATTGGTTTAAAACGGTACATTGCTGTCATAATTGAGTGATTCTAATACATCAAAAAGTTTTCATTTTTCTTAGTTTACTAAAATCAATTTCAAACAACTCATTCATTTAACATCAAGTTTGCGCGAATCGCAGTAGAAATTATTCGTTGTCTACTAGAAATTAATATTTAAAAAGCATGGAATTCTAAAGAGTTGGTGCCTGATATTCAACAAACTCTCAGTCTTTTTTCAAAAGTTTGCTGTTGTTTTTATCTTTTCTTTCTGAGATTTAAAGAATCATCAGATACCTTTGTCACTGCTCGGTATAAGTGGAAGGGTAACTTTTTACAGGATCGACATTTCAACTTAAGAATGATAAAGTTGGCGAAAGGGTAATTCAATCATGTGATTAAACACAAATTAGGCAAAAAAAAAATTACAAGGTTCTGGATGGAGAAGAACCATGTTACCGGACATAAAAAATGCATCATCTCAAATTTATCATGAAAGGTTTCATATACGTATGTATATCGTAGTTAGTTCCATATACGTGTGTACATTATAGAGTTAGCTACTTATCCGTGTGTATATTGCAGAGTTAGTTACAAATACGTGTGTATGTTATAGATTTAGTTACAAATACGTGTGTATATTGTAGTTAGGTGTATATACGTGTGTATATTATGGAGTTAGTTACATGTATGTGCGTATATTGTAGAGTTAGTTACATATACGTGTGTATATTGTAGAGTTAGTTACAAATACGTGTGTAAATTATAGAGTTAGCTACATATACGTGTGTATATTGCGGTTAGTTTTACATGTTCGTGTGTATATTGTAGAGTTAGTTACGTATACGTGTGTATATTGTACAGATAGTTATATATACGCGTGGAGATTGTACAGTTATCTTGATGTACGTTCTGAATGAAATTCTATCACCTTGATAACTTCAAAACCGAAGAATGTGTAAAAACTCATCATGAAAATACTCGACAAGTAGCTGAATGCCACGGATCAGACATTATCCAACCTTTCACGTGACACCTCTGCAATGACTGATGGCGAATGGATATGGAATATACGTGGAGCAGGCGGCTGAGGGATCCATCAGATTTGTGAAGAGAGATACAATGAAAGGCTGGCATTCATAAATGTGATTTGATTAATAGGATGACATCGGGTACTGGAGAACGAGTAAAACGAAGATAAGGGAGCAAAAAGAAAATGGGATGATGTGCTTATTATACTGTATAATGAAAATGGATGGATCAGAAACAAGTGTACAGTATAATGAAAATGGATCAGAAACAAAATGGTGGGGTTCTACTTTTACTGAAAGGGAAAAGTAAGAATATGGCAGTAGAGTTGACGCGTTCACTAAGGAGTGCAAGGGACTGTGGTGAGACTGAGATATTCTAATCATCATTTGAACCACATCATCATTACCTGTGAGGTGAAACGAATCTGGTGGAGGTATCTCATGAAAATATTTAAACAGTTTTAGAGTACTAGCCATCTCATACCTGAATACATTATTGCGGTGATTTATGTTAGGCGTAATTTTGGTATCCCCTTTGGCTCTGATGTTAGCTAAAACTGTCTCAGTAATCTTACAAAATCCCATTCCCTGTTTACTGATAATAGCACAACTTGGCATACATCATCGAGGGTCTACAGGTACGTATAGCCTTACAAACTACCACAAACAGACATCCTGCAAGCAAAAGTAGAGAACAAGACCACTTAGAATTATAGCTGATCACCACCAGTGAGTTTAGAATTGATAATGCGATAAAAGAACGCACAAAAGCTCAAGAAAAGTCATTCCATCAGACAAAATTCGACCCAGACAGAGCAAAGACAATGACGGAATTGCTGATTAAGTTGCAAGGAAAGTGGTGTATGTATTTCATAATCACTGACTAGCAGTAACACGATTCGACCATTCTATATTTCAGTGTTGTTTTTGTAAAGTACTTAATTCAAAGAATTACATTAGCATCAGTACTACACTACATTTACACACTTAAGCATCCAAGAACTGACTGTTCCATGACACTGGTAGATTTGTCGATATAAACCGTCCCCGAGAAAACAGAAAATGGAACAAGGTGATAAGAATATCGAGCATAAAATTCACGGAACAGAAGGGCAGAACCACCTTCCTTCTCCTTATGGCGTTTATTTAACATACTGACAAGGTAACTTTTAATTAAATAAAGTTACAGCTGTGAAACTAGGAAGGCAAGTTTTTAGTTCAATACTCTTCGACATATTGTGACAGATTTTCCAACGAAGCGCTCCGGAAGAAAATAGGGAATGTGTCAGGAGAGAGATGAGGGTTAAGTTCATATAATATCCTCTGCAGGGAAGTTCTTGTGGTCCAAGGAAACAGGAAAAAGAGGCTGTTTTCCTCCTTGGCCGGACCAGGCGGAAAGTTGTTCAAAAGTTTACAGCCCCGTTAAATATTCACACGCTGCTAAACGCACCAGTGAAGCAATGGCCCCCAATAGGCTAGTATATAAACGACTGCCAAAACGTTCACACAAACACACACACATACACATACGCATATACACACAAACGCTATCACGCACAAACACACAAACATCAGCCAGCAAGACCGCCCTACTATAACACCCTTATTACTTCCTTTTGACGTCCAGAGAGCCATAAGAAATATTCTCATGTTCGGTGCCCTTGATGATAAGCAGAGTTTCTTCCGTGTGAGAAACTGTTCCTACTTGTGGCCTGCTCTCTCTCTCTCTCTCTCTCTCTCTCTCTCTCTCTCTCTCTCTCTCTCTCTCTCTCTCTCAAACACACACACAATTTGCTCTTTCCTTTACTTTTATCTACCATTTTAGCCTCACTTACACTTGTTTGCTTCCTTTCCTTAGTTTCTGTGGTTCCTACTTCTTTTCTTTCCAGTGTATGTACATGTGTGTAAGAAACTAAGACTGTGAACATATCTATCTGAAGGACTGCAGTCACACTTTGCATGTGCATACATTCAATACGGTACTGTAATTATTTGTAAATGTATATTAATACCTTCACGGTAACGAATGATCACACACACATTAGATTGAGGCCTAATGCTAAAGTATAGAAAAGTAGTCAAATTTTTCGATAAAAATTTATCCAGAAATATTAGGAAAAGGAGAAGAGTTAGCTGTTTGGCAGTAATTAAAAAAAAACAATTTCTTACTCAAGCACATATGTCTGCATGAGTGTTTGTTTACAATTACAGTAAGTGTAGTCATGTATGTGTACGATTTTGTATGTATCCCTCAAAACACAGAAACAATCAAATTCCCCGTGATACTGTTTCTGTTTTGAAAAATATATAAAGCATGGAAAACTAATACCTACATAAAAATTGATTTTTATTTTGTATTAAAATGACATCCTCAACGAAAAGAAAAAGAATTACATCGGATTTTCTTTTTATGAAGATGGCATCATAAATGAACAGAAAAAAATTTACAAGAATACAATTTGTTAGCGATCATTATTTCAATATAGAGTTAATAATCTTTTTTTCTTTTATTAGCATTTTGTAACGTAATATTCAAGAGCTGTCGGGAGACAATATTAATTTTATTTGATGGAAAATGAATATGAAAATGAAAATGAATATGAATATGAATATGAAAAGTGAAACCTCAAAAAATCTCATGATAATTACAAGAGATTCTTAGTGTATCATACAGTGTATTAGGTTGCCTCATTTTAAGTGTGTGCATAAACACATAAGTTCAGATACCGACAGGTGTATGCATACTGAATTAACGCAATTATTCATACAAATATATGAACGTACACACAAAAATGGAAAGACTAAAAGCATGACTGTTATTATATGAAATTACGCAAATTAGAAAAAGACTGACAGTAAGAATTGTTTTTCTATTAACTTGCACACAAAGTGCTAAGCAGAATTTTTCGATTTTTACATTGCTAAGCACCATTTTGGGATTTTTATATTGCTAAGCAACATTTTGTGATTTTAATATTGCTAAGCAACATTTTACGATTTTAACAGTGCTAAGCAACATTTTGTGACTTTTACATTGCTAAGCAACATTTTACGAGTTTTACATTGCTAAGCAATATTTTGCGGTTTTTACATTGCTAAGCAACATTTTACGATTTTTACACTGCTCAGCAACATTTTGCGATTTTTTCATTGCTAAGCAACATTTTGCAATTTTTGTATTGCTAAACATTTTGCAATTTTTACAGTGCTAAGCAACATTTTGCGAGTTTTACATTACTAAGCAACATTTTATGATTTTTACAGTGCTAATTAACATTTTGCGATTTTTACATTGCTAAGCAACATTTTGCGATTTTTACAGTGCTAAGCAACATTTTGCGATTTTTACAGTGCTAAGCAACAGTGAGATTTTTACATTGCTAAGCAACGGTTTGAGATTTTTACATTGCTAAGCAACATTTTGCGATTTATACAGTGCTAAGCAACAGTTTGAGATTTTTACATTGCTAAGCAACATTTTGCGATTTTTACATTGCTAAGCAACATTTTACGATTTTTACAGTTCTAAGCAACATTTTGCAATTTTTACAGTGTTAAGCAACATTTTGCGATGTTTACATTGCTAAGCAACATTGCGCAATATTTACAGTACTAAGCAAAATTTTGCGAAACTGCAACTTAAGGTTTCCCATGTGTGTATAAGTATTAATACTCAACCGCAAAATACGCATAACTGCAGACTATGGCATTCAAGTGCATACAAACAAATGTGCGCACATACACACAACATAAATACATGTGTACCTACGTGTCTGCAGGAAAACAACTTTCTTTACCTAAAGTCCCACTGGAATTAATAAAGGCTACCAACAATCAGTAAAACTCTCGGAGCGGCTGAGCAAAGAGGAAGGAAGCCACATTCCAAAGCTCGAAGGACACGAAACTTTTTCTTCCCGCAAAGCTCAGCCAAAGAAAGGAAGAATGTCGCTGCAGCAGGACCTCCGTCATCATGACGTAAAAGAAAAGAGAAAACAAAGAGATAAAAGCCAACCTTTGTCCAAGTACGGATCACCAGCGGAACTCCAGTAGGGAAAAGGAAAAAGGAAACTGACAAGAAGAAGGAAAAGGAAAATGTGGGAAAAGCAATGCTTTGCAAATAGCCGAGAAGTGCCTTAGTGACACTTGAGAGAGAGAGAGAGAGAGAGAGAGAGAGAGAGAGAGAGAGTTTCTTATGTAACCCGGACACAGCATACCTTCGATGGTCCCGAACACTGAGTTATTTCTTATGGCGGCTGAACGTCAAAAGGAAACAAAACCGATATTACTTTAGGGAGGTTATGCTGGCGTAAAGGGAAGGTCGGTTTGTGTGTTTGAGTGCTTGCTGTTTGTGTGAAAGGGGGTGGGGGTGTAGTGCACCATAATTTACAATCAACTGAAGCAATGTGTAAACACATAACGAAGTTGTAAATTGTAATCCACTTCTCCATTCAGAGAGAGAGAGAGAGAGAGAGAGAGAGAGAGAGAGAGAGAGAGAGAGAGAGAGAGACTTTTCTAAGGTGCCTCGAGAGCAACAAACTTTTCTTTTGGGGAGAAGATAATATGAATCCAACTGTCATCTCCTCCTAGAAACTTGCCCAATCTCAACTCGAAGCTTTTTGACGGGAGACCTACGACCAAGGATCCTGGAATATCCTGCGACAAGGATCCCTCGAAAGGATTCAGTCATGATGCTGCTTTTGCAGCGGATAACATGAAAAGCAATGGCCTGATTTTTTCTATCACATATCAGTTCAACAGAGAAACCAATACCATCTTAAATGAAGGTTACAGCGACAAATCTGCTCAATAAAACATCATTGTAATGAAAAACGAAAATGTATTTATTTGTTCTTTTACTTTCTTTCTTTAAATCTTCAGCTATATACCGTTATGGACAGAGTCGGATGACTATAAGCCCAAAAGGGTTTCAAAGGGTAATCAAAATGCAGGGAGAGACAAGTTACACGAAAAGGTGATATATAACTAAATATGCAGGAATACAAAATGAAACTGATACACATAAACTGAGCCGTTAGCAAAAAGCAGGAATTATGCAGTTCCCAAAAACAGAATAACTAATGATTCTCGCGATTTCTACACGAAATTAGAATCCATTTATCACCGAACAAGGGTTGTCTGGTTCAAGTACGCAGATTCTAAAAAAAAATGACAAAGCTCCCTTCTCTTATTCTGTCATGAATTTCATGATTTTTTTTAATTCTCTTTCTTTCTTTTTTGCATTTTGCAATTGGGAGGATACGCAGCACGGTTCCTGAACTAAAAATATTGCCTTAAAAACCCCAGTCCTTCATTAAACCGATCAACTCTTTTCTTTCCTTTTCGTTCTTTCCACAAAAAAGGATTTTATTTGGAATTATTTTCTTCTCTCTCTCTCTCTCTTTCTCTTTGTGGAACTTATTGCGGAGGATTCGGCAAAAGGAAGGAAATCCTTCACTGGTCATTATGCAGCTTTGGTAATTAAGGACGTCGATAATATTAACATTATTAACAATAACACGACCAGAAATAACAATAACAAAACCATAATGCCTTTCCCACAGTCAGCTACAACATTAGAAGCAGTTATATAAAGAACAACATATAAAAATGGATCCATTTCTTTTCCTGTGTGTAATGCTAACAACCTGAGGGGAATTAGATTCAACGTCTACACTTGCCGTTGTCCAATCGTTGACAAGCCTCTCTCACCACTGGCTTCTTTAAAAGTATGCAGAATGAAGGTCCCTATGTCGCAAAGGACCTATTTTTCCAAGAAATATCCTATTAACCCTTCCTTAACTTTTAAGGTGTCAAGTTCCCTCCACTTGGCTCTTTATCACTGAACGGACCACGACCAAGAATAATAATAATAATAATAATAATAATAATAATAATAATAATAATAATAATGTAA
Organism: Macrobrachium rosenbergii; assembly: GCF_040412425.1. Taxonomy (NCBI): domain Eukaryota; kingdom Metazoa; phylum Arthropoda; class Malacostraca; order Decapoda; family Palaemonidae; genus Macrobrachium; species Macrobrachium rosenbergii. The sequence continues at coordinate 86,025,371 of NC_089781.1, forward strand.
GTCTTTGGCTCACGGTCAGAACTAACGACAGAATGGAATCCAGGATTAATGACATTATCTGCAAAACCGCAACCCAATGGTCGCTTGGTTAAGACCTAACATCCAACCAAGTTTCGTTATGACACCATGAATTACAGAAATGGTTCGCTGCCGAAGCCTAACAGAAAGGTTTAACTCCCCAACATAAAGGAGAATATCCAGTGTCTCATTCAGTGTATATTCACCTCCCTGAATACAAGCGTGCAAATGCACAGAAATTCAAATGTTGATGGGTGCATGCATACTGAATTAATGCAATCGCTTCCATTGATATATGAACATGCACATACAAATGAGAAAGGCTAATAGCATGATTGTTTTACTATTAAAGTATACACAAAGGGGAAAGATTAACATAATCACAGGATTTCAATTAATGATTTTTATTGTAGTGCTGAGCAATATTTACGCGAAATTGTAACCTGTTTGCTTAAGTATCCATACCCGAACGCGCAAATAGGCACAAATATAGACTATGAATCCAAGCACAAACAAATACATACAGACGCAGCATACCTACACGTGTATAGAGAAGACAGCAATTAAAACAGCTTCCCTTACTTAAAGTTCCACTGGAATTAATAAAGGCTACCAACAATCAGCAAAACTTTCGGCGCGGCTGAACAAAAAGCAAGGAAGCCACATTCCGAAACTTAGGGCGCGAAACTTTTTCTTCCCGCAAAGCTCAGCCAAAGAAAGGAAGAATGTCGCTGGAGCAGGACCTCCGTCATCATGACAAGAAAGAAAAGAGAAAATAAAGAAATAAAAGCGAGCCTTTGTCCAAGCATGTGATCACCGGCGGAACTCCAGTAGGGAAATGGAAAAAGGAAACTGACAACGAGAAGGAAAAGGAAAATGTGGGACAACAACGCTTTGCAAATAGCTGAGAAGTGCCTCAGTGACACGAGAGAGAGAGAGAGAGAGAGAGAGAGAGAGAGAGAGAGAGAGAGAGAGAGTTCTTACATAACCAAGCCACAGCATACCTTCGATGGTCCCGAACACTAAGATTTTTCTTATGGCGGCTGAACGTCAAAAGGAAACAAAACCGATATTACTTTTGGGCGGTTATGGTGGCGTAAGGGGAAGGTCAGTTTGTGTGTTTGTAGAAGTGCTGGGGTGTATGTTCTTGTGTTTGTGTGTTTGAGTGTTTGTTGTTTGTATGGAAAGTGGGGGGGTTGTGCACCATCATTTACAACCAATTGAAGCAGTGTGTCAATACATAAAGAAGTTGTAAATTTTAGTGCGCTTTTTCATTGGAAATGGAGAGAGAGAGAGAGAGAGAGAGAGAGAGAGAGAGAGAGAGAGAGAGAGAGGTGAGCAACAAGAGAGATAATAGAATCCAACTGTCATTTCCTAAAAACTCTAATCTCAAAGGCTTTTTGCCTACGACCAAGGATCCTGGAATATCGTGCCACAAGGATCCCTCGAAAGGATTCAGTGTCAAGATGCTGCTTTTGCAATGGATAATATGAAGTGCAATGGCCTGATTTTTTCTATCACATATCAATTCAACGGAGTAAATCAGTACCTTCTTAAATGAAGGTTAAAACGACAAATCTGCTCAATAAAACATCATTGTAATGTAAAACGAAAATGTCTTTATTTATTTTACTTTCTTTCTTTACTTATTTATTTAACTTTATTTATTTACTTATTTTACTTTCTTTCTTTACTTATTTTACTTTCTTTAAATCTCCAGCTATATACCATTTTTGACAGAGTCGACTGACTATAAACCCAAGAGGGTCCAAATGGAAATCAGGCTGCAGAAAGAGACAAGTTACAGGAAAAGGTGATAAATAACTAAATATGCGGGAATACAAAATGAAACTGATACACATGAACGGAGACGTTGGCAAAAAGCAGGAATGATGTAATTCCCCATAACAGAAAAACTAATGATTCTCGCGATTTCTACACGAAATTAGAATCCATTTATCACCGAACAATGGTTGTCTGGTTGAAGTACGCAGATTCTTAAAAAAAAATGACAAAGCTCCCTTCTCTTATTCTGTCATGAATTTCATGATTTTTTCATTTTCTTTCTTTCTTTTTTGCATTTTGCAATTGGGAGGATAGGCAGCACGGTTCCTGAACTAAAAATATTGCCTTAAAAACCCCAGTCCTTCATTAAACCGATCAACTCTTTTCTTTCCTTTTCGTTCTTTCCACAAAAAAGGATTTTATTTGGAATTTTCTTTTTTCTTTCTCTCTCTCTCTCTCTCTCTCTCTCTCTCTCTCTCTCTCTCTCTCTCTCTGGAACTTATTGTGGAGGATTCGGCAAAAGGAAGGAAATCCTTCACTGGTCATTATGCAGCTTTGGTAGTTAAGGACGTCGATAATATTAACATTATTAACAATAACACGACCAAAATTAACAATAACAAAACCACGATGCCTTTCTCACAGTCAGCTACAACATTAGCAGCAGTTATAAAAATAATTATATATAAAAATGGATCCATTTCTTTTCCTGTGTGTAACGCTGACCACCTGAAGGGAAATAGAATCAACGTGTACATTTGCCGTCGTCCAATCCCTGACAAGCATCTCTCACCACTGGCTTCTTTAAAAGTATGCAGAATGAAGATCCCTATGTCGTAAAGGACCTATTTTTCCAAGAAATATCCTATTAACCTTCCCTAACTTTTAAGGTGTCAAGTTCCATCCACTTGGCTCTTTATTACTGAACGGACCACGACCAAGAATAATAATAATAATAATAATAATAATAATAATAATAATAATAATAATAATAATAATGTAAGTCTTTGGCTCACGGTCAGAACTAACGACAGAATGGAATCCAGGATTAATGACATTATCTGCAAAACCGCAACCCAATGGTCGCTTGGTTAAGACCTAACATCCAACCAAGTTTCGTTATGACACCATGAATTACAGAAATGGTTCGCTGCCGAAGCCTAACAGAAAGGTTTAACTCCCCAACATAAAGGAGAATATCCAGTGTCTCATTCAGTGTATATTCACCTCCCTGAATACAAGCGTGCAAATGCACAGAAATTCAAATGTTGATGGGTGCATGCATACTGAATTAATGCAATCGCTTCCATTGATATATGAACATGCACATACAAATGAGAAAGGCTAATAGCATGATTGTTTTTCTATTAAAGTATGCACAAAGGGGAAAGATTAACATAATCACAGGATTTCAATTAATGATTTTTTTTGTAGTGCTGAGCAATATTTACGCGAAATTGTAACCTGTTTGCTTAAGTATCCATACCCGAACGCGCAAATAGGCACAAATATAGACTATGAAATCCAAGCACAAACAAATACATACAGACGCAGCATACCTACACGTGTATATAAAAGACAGTAATGAAAACAGCTTCCCTTACTTAAAGTTCCACTGGAATTAATAAAGGCTACCAACAATCAGCAAAACTTTCGGCGCGGCTGAACAAAAAGCAAGGAAGCCACATTCCGAAACTTAGGGCGCGAAACTTTTTCTTCCCGCAAAGCTCAGCCAAAGAAAGGAAGAATGTCGCTGGAGCAGGACCTCCGTCATCATGACGAGAAAGAAAATGGAAAATAAAGAAATAAAAGCGAGCCTTTGTCCAAGCATGTGATCACCGGCGGAACTCCAGTAGGGAAAAGGAAAAAGGAAACTGACAACGAGAAGGAAAAGGAAAATGTGGGACAACAACGCTTTGCAAATAGCTGAGAAGTGCCTCAGTGACACGAGAGAGAGAGAGAGAGAGAGAGAGAGAGAGAGAGAGTTCTTACATAACCAAGCCACAGCATACCTTCGATGGTCCCGAACACTAAGATATTTCTTATGGCGGCTGAACGTCAAAAGGAAACAAAACCGATATTACTTTTGGGCGGTTATGCTGGCGTAAGGGGAAGGTCAGTTTGTGTGTTTGTAGAAGTGCTGGGGTGTATGTTCTTGTGTTTGTGTGTTTGAGTGTTTGTTGTTTGTGTGGAAAGTGTGGGGGGGGGGTTGTGCACCATCATTTACAATCAATTGAAGCAGTGTGCAAATACATAACGAAGTTGTAAATTTTAGTGCGCTTTTAAATTGGAAATGAGAGAGAGAGAGAGAGAGAGAGAGAGAGAGAGAGAGAGAGAGAGAGAGAGAGAGAGAGAGAGAGAGAGAACTCTAATCTAAAGTGCCTCGAGAGCAACAAACTTCTCTCTCGGGGTAGAGATAATATGAATCCAACTGTCATTTCCTAGAAACTTACCCAATCTCAACTCGAAGCTTTTTGACGGGAGACCTACGACAAAGGATCCTGGAATATCCTGCCAGAAGGATCCTCGAAAGGATTCAGTGTCAAGATGCTGCTTTTGCAATGGATAATATGAGGTGCATTGGCCTGATTTTTTCTATCACATATCAATTCAACAGAGTAAATCAATACCTTCTTAAATGAAGGTTACAACGACAAATCTGCTCAATAAAACATCATTGTAATGAAAAACGAAAATGTCTTTATTTATTTTACTTTCCTTATTTACTTATTTTACTTTCTTTCTTTACTTATTTTACTTTCGTTCTTTAAATCTCCAGCTATGTACCCTTTTTGACAGAGTCGACTGACTATAAACCCAAGAGGGTCCAAATGGAAATCAGGCTGCAGAAAGAGACAAGTTACAGGAAAAGGTGATAAATAACTAAATATGCGGGAATACAAAATGAAAGAGATACACATGAACTGAGACGCTGGCAAAAAGCAGGAATTATGTAGCTTCCCATAACAGAATAACTAATGATTCTCGCGATTTCTACACGAAATTAGAATCCATTTATCACCGAACAATGGTTGTCTGGTTCAAGTACGCAGATTCTAAAAAAAAAAAATGACAAAGCTCCCTTCTCTTAGTCTGTCATAAATTTCATGATTTTTTAATTTTCTTTCTTTCTTTTTTTTGCATTTTGCAATTGGGAGGATAGGCAGCACCGTTCCTGAACTAAAAATATTGCCTTAAAAATCCCAGTCCTTCATTAAACCGATCAACTCTTTTCTTTCCTTTTCGTTCTTTCCACAAAAAAAAAAAAGGATTTTATTTGGAATTATTTTCTCTCTTCTCTCTCTCTCTCTCTCTCTCTCTCTCTCTCTGGAACTTATTGTGGAGGATTCGGCAAGAGGAAGGAAATCCTTCACTGGTCATTATGCAGCTTTGGTAATTAAGGACGTCGATAATATTAACATTATTAACAATAACACGACCAAAATTAAAATAACAAAACCACGATGCCTTTCTCACAGTCAGCTACAACATTAGCAGCAGTTATAAAAATAATTATATATAAAAATATATCCATTTCTTTTCCTGTGTGTAACGCTGACCACCTGAAGGGAAATAGAATCAACGTGTACATTTGCCGTCGTCCAATCCCTGACAAGCATCTCTCACCACTGGCTCCTTTATAAGTATGCAGAATGAAGGTCCCTATGTCGTAAAGGACCTATTTTTCCAAGAAATATCCTATTAATCCTTCCTTAACTTTAAAAGTGTCAAGTTCCATCCACTTGGCTCTTTATCATTGAACGGACCACGACCAATAATAATAATAATAATAATAATAATAATAATAATAATAATAATAATAATAATACTGTAAGTCTTTGGCTCACGGTCAGAACTAAAGACAGAATGGAATCCAGGATTAATGACATTATCTGCAAAACCGCAACCCAATGGTCGCTTGGTTAAGACCTAACATCCAACCAAGTTTCGTTATGCAACCATGAATTGCAGAAATGGTTCGCTGCCGAAGTCTAACAGAAAGGTTTAACTCCCAATTATAAAGGATAAGAATATCCAGTGTCTCATTCAGTGCATATTCACCTCTCCTGAATGAAGAATTAGCAAATTTCACAGAAATTCAAATGTTGATGGGTGCATGCATACTGTTTTAATGCAATTGGCTTCCATTGATATATGAACATGCACATACAAATGAGAAAGGCTAATAGCATTACTTGTTTTACTATTAAAGTATACACAAAGGGGAAAGATTAACATAATCACAGGATTTCAATTAATGATTGTTTTTTTTTTTTTGTAGCGCTGAGCAATATTTCGACTGTAACCTGTTTGCTTACGTATCCATACCCGAACGCGCAAAAGGCACAAATATAGACTATGAAATCCAAGCACAAACAAATACATACAGACACAGCATACCTACACGTGAATATAAAAGACAGTAATGAAAACAGCTTCCCTTACTTAAAGTTCCACTGGAATTAATAAAGGCTACCAACAATCAGCAAAACTTTCGGCGCGGCTGAACAAAAAGCAACGGGGAAGCCACATTCCGAAACTCAAGGAAGCGCATCGAAAAACTTTTCTTTGCAAAGCTCAGCCAAAGAGAGGAAGAATGTCGCTGAGCAGGACCTCCGTCATCATGACGAGAAAGAAAAGAGAAAATAAAGAAATAAAAGCGAGCCTTTGTCCAACCACGGATCACCAGCGGAACTCCAGTAGGGAAATGGAAAAAGGAAACTGACAACGAGAAGGAAAAGGAAAATGTGGGACAACAACGCTTTGCAAATAGCTGAGAAGTGCCTCAGTGACACGAAAAGAGAGAGAGAGAGAGAGAGAGAGAGAGAGAGAGAGAGAGAGAGAGAGTTCTTACATAACCAAGCCACAGCATACCTTCGATGGTCCCGAACACGAAGATATTTCTTATGGCGGCTGAACGTCAAAGAGAGAAACAAAACCGATATTACTTTTGGGCGGTTATGCTGGCGTAAGGGGAAGGTCAGTTTGTGTGTTTGTAGAAGTGCTGGGGTATATGTTCTTGTGTTTGTGTGTTTGAGTGTTTGTTGTTTGTATGGAAAGTGTGGGGGATTGTGCACCATCATTTACAACCAATTGAAGCAGTGTGTCAATACATAACGAAGTTGTAAATTTCAGTGCGCTTTTAAATTGGAAATGGTGAGAGAGAGAGAGAGAGAGAGAGAGAGAGAGAGAGAGAGAGAGAGAGAGAGAGAGAGAGAGAACTCTAATCTAAAGTGCCTCGAGAGCAACAAACTTCTCTCTTGGGGTAGAGATAATATGAATCCAACTGTCATTTCCTAGAAACTTGCCCAATCTCAACTCGAAGCTTTTTGACGGGAGACCTACGACCAAGGATCCTGGAATATCCTGCCACAAGGATCCCTCGCAAGGATTCAGTGTCAAGATGCTGCTTTTGCAATGGATAATATGAGGTGCATTGGCCTGATTTTTTCTATCACATATCAATTCAACAGAGTAAGTCAATACCTTCTTAAATGAAGGTTAAAACGACAAATCTGCTCAATAAAACATCATTGTAATGAAAAACGAAAATGTCTTTATTTATTTTACTTTCTTTCTTTACTTATTTATTTAACTTTATTTATTTACTTATTTTACTTTCTTTCTTTACTTATTTTACTTTCTTTAAATCTCCAGCTATGTACCCATTTTGACAGAGTCGACTGACTATAAACCCAAGAGGGTCCAAATGGAAATCAGGCTGCAGAAAGAGACAAGTTATAAGGAAAGGTGGTAAATAACTAAATATGCGGGAATACAAAATGAAACTGATACACATGAACTGAGACGTTGGCAAAAAGCAGGAATTATGTAGCTCCCCATAACAGAATAACTAATGATTCTCGCGATTTCTACACGAAATTAGAATCCATTTATCACCGAACAATGGGTGTCTGGTTCAAGTACGCAGATTCTAAAAAAAAATGACAAAGCTCCCTTCTCTTATTCTATCATGAATTTCAAGATTTTTTAATTTTCTTTCTTTCTTTTTTTTGCATTTTGTAGTTGGGAGGATAGGCAGCACGGTTCCTGAATTAAAAATATTTCCTCAAAAATCCCAGTCCTTCATTAAACCGATCAACTCTTTTCTTTCCTTTTCGTTCTTTCCACAAAAAAGGATTTTATTTGGAATTATTTTCTTCTCTCTCTCTCTCTCTCTCTCTCTGGAACTTATTGTGGAGGATTCGGCAAAAGGAAGGAAATCCTTCACTGGTCATTATGCAGCTTTGGTAGTTAAGGACGTCGATAATATTAACATTATTAACAATAACACGACCAAAATTAACAATAACAAAACCACGATGCCTTTCTCACAGTCAGCTACAACATTAGCAGCAGTTATAAAAATAATTATATATAAAAATGTATCCATTTCTTTTCCTGTGTGTAACGCTGACCACCTGAAGAATCAACGTGTACATTTGCCGTCGTCCAATCCCTGACAAGCATCTCTCCCCACTGGCTCCTTTATAAGTATGCAGAATGAAGGTCCCTATGTCGTAAAGGACCTATTTTTCCAAGAAATATCCTATTAATCCTTCCTTAACTTTAAAAGTGTCAAGTTCCAAACACTTGGCTCTTTATCACTGAACGGACCACGACTAATAATAATAATAATAATAATAATAATAATAATAATAATAATAATAATAATAATAATAATACTGTAAGTCTTTGGCTCACGGTCAGCCACTAAAGATAGAATGGAATCCAGGATTAATGACATTATCTGCAAAACCGCAACCCAATGGTCGCTTGGTTAAGACCTGACATCCAACCAAGATTCGCTATGCAACCATGAATTGCAGAAATGGTTCGCTGCCGAAGTCTAACAGAAAGGTTTAACTAACAATTATAAAGGATAATATCTAGTGTCGCACTCAGGGTATATCCACCTCTCTGAATATAAGCGTGCAAATGCACAGAAATTCAAATATTGATGGGTGCATGCATACTGATTTAATGCAATCGCTTTCTTTGATATATGCACGTGCACATACAAATGAGAAAGACTGATAGCATGATTGTTTTTCTATTAAAGTATACACAAAGGGAAAAAGATCACTGGATTTCTATTAATAATTTTGTTTTGTTTTGTCGTGCTGAGCAATCAATTTTTCGAGACTGTAACCTGTTTGCTTAAGTATCCATACCCGGACGCGCAAATAGGCATAAATATTGAACGTGAAATCCAAGCACAAACAAATAAATACAGACGCAGCATACCTACACGCTTATATAAAAGACAGCAATGAAAACAACTTCCTTTACCTAGAGTTCCATTGGAATTAATGAAGGCTACCAACAATCAGTAAAACTCTCGGCGAGGCTGAGCAAAGAGGAAGGAAGCCACATTCCGAAGCTCGGAAGGACACGAAACTTTTTCCTCCCGCAAAGCTCAGCCAAAGAAAGGAAGAATGTCGCTGGAGCAGGACCTCCGTCATCACGACGAGAAAGAAAAGAGAAAAGAGAAAATAAAGAAATAAAAGCCAGCCTTTGTCCAAGTACGGATCACCAGCGGAACTCCAGTAGGGAAATGGAAAAAGGAAACTGACAAGAAGAAGGAAAAGGAAAATGTGGGACAACAACGCTTTGTAAATAGCCGAGAAGTGCCTAAGTGACACAAGAGAGAGAGAGAGAGAGAGAGAGAGAGAGAGAGAGAGAGAGAGAGAGTATCTTACAAAACCCAGACACAGCATACCACCGACGGTCCCGAACACTGAGTTATTTCTTATGGCGGCTGAACGTCAAAAGGAGAAAAAACGGATATTACTTTAGGGTGGTTATGCTGGCGCTAAGGGAAGGGTCAGTTTGTGTGTATGTTTGCATGTGACAGTGGAGAAAGGGGGGGTGGCTAATTTGTGCACTTTCGTTTACAATTAAGTGAAGCAGTGCGTAAATTCATAAGGAACTGTAAATTTTAGAGGACTTTTCTATTCGAACTGATATGAGAGAGAGAGAGAGAGAGAGAGAGAGAGAGAGAGAGAGAGAGAGAGAGAGCCTTCCCTAAGGTGCGTCGAGAGCAGCAAACTTCTCTCTCGGGGACGCAATAATTTGAATCCAAATTGCCCAATCTCAACTCGAAGCTTTAGACAGTCATATCCTGTCAGAAACATCCTTCGCAAGCATTCAGTGGCATGTTGCTACTTTTGTGAAGGATAATAGAAGTGCAATCTGATATAGGCTAATCGAATAAGCCAAAACATTCATAAGTAAAAGTTGCAACGATAAAACTGTTCAGTAAAAGTAACATTATATAGAAAATGGAAAATATTCATTTGCTTTACATGCGTTCTGGTTTCTAGCGTATACAATTATCTCCTGGAGATTCTAAATTTATCTATTTCCGTACCATATATACTCCTTGATTCACTTTTTCAAATATCTGTCCCACATAAACCTCACCTGTGTGTACTGAACTCAAGTTTCCTCTTTATCTAGGTAATATTTCACCAATGTACCTTCAGTTTCCTCTTTATCTAGGTAATATTTCACCAATGTACCTTCAGTTTCCTCTTTATCTAGGTAATATTCCAACACTGTACCTTTGCGTCAAATATTACTTTATGAAGTTCATTGCCCAACTTTCAATCATCCAATTTTTTAATACTCTAATTAACCCCCACCCCCTTCTCTCTTTGACAGATTCTCCAGGTCTTTCAACTTTGTCTTCATTCCCTGTTCAGTTACGATTTGTGATAGCAAACGTTCTCTGCCGCTATTGACTTTTGCTGATTTTTCTTACGGATGTTCCCAATGGCACTCGTCTTCATTTTACCTTTACATGCATTTTCACTGAATTTACTAAAGCATTACAATGCACAAACAAACGCACACACACTATGTATACATACATATATATATATATATATATATATATATATATATATATATATATATATATATATATATATATTATATATGTGCATGTATATTTTTATCTGTCTCCTATTGATAACTGAAGTCGCAACTCGTTCAATTCTAACTTTTTTGTAAACTTCAGACACTATCGAAAGGCTTCTTTCGACATGATTTTGTTATGAAAACTTATAACAAAACATAAAATTGCATTATTGCAAGTGTGAGACTGAGACTTACATTTCGATAAATCATATCGAGGGCCAGTGATATCCAGCACATTTTAGTATATTTAAAATAGCTTCAGTTTTCCTATTTAACTGTCCTCCTTGTAATTAGTTTCTTTTTCTGAATTTCTTTTTCTTCTTAACATTTGATGCTGGATTAAACTATCCATCTCTTCTGTCTCCTTCCACTTTTCCCATAGGCATATTTTTATGCTCAGGCAAACCCTCTCAATGAACAATAACTATCTCTACACAACTCCACCACCGTTACCGGCGCTTTCGAAAAAAAGGGTGTTTTTATATGCCCTAATTATACAGTTCCAACCGTCTTACTAATTCTAAGGACTCTTGATTTTCCTGAAGGAGGCAGTACGTTCCGAATAAGATCCCCCTCATTAGTCCGGATAGGAAGGCTGGAGCGAAATTATTTCGTATATATGCAAGCAGTCGACTTATTGATTCGGATCTTGCGTTGTTCTCATTAGGTCGTTCAAGCGCTGATCTCTGGCTGAAGCAAGGCCAAGAGAAAGAGAAGGTCTGCTCACTTCCCCAAAAATCCCCCATGTAGGCGGAGCTTTGTCTACCTCCTTATTGCGTCAGCAGGTGAATTGCCGTAATGAGCAGGCACCTCTAAGATACGTCATCGCCTACGTAATTACCCCAGGTGGGAGGCGACTCCACCCAATCGGGTAAACCCTGTCTCTCTTGGCCTTGGGCTGAAGAATGAATTTTCGAGATGCTGAATGAATGAGGTTTGTGAGCTGGAAGTTCTGTTGTCTGTGAGGTTCATGTCCTCACAGAATATAACAGACTTTTTCTTTAATTTTAGAGATGGGTTCTGTAAACCAATTTAACCAAGGCTGGATGTTGATGATCATGACCATGTATGTATGGAGTGTCCAGGCCCTTAGATATAAACATTCTTCCTTTATTGTTCTGTGGATTACTGGCACTTGCGGGGCATCCTAGTACCATTTCGTAATTGTCGCAACCCTCAACTAAAAGCTATAAAAACGACAAAGTCACAATAACTTCGATATATAAAGAGGGAAGCTAAAACGATGTTTCTCTTATTTTCACTCTGAACTTCACCGAAAATAACAATAATGATATTCATAATAATTTTTGTATAACGAAAAGGCAATTTTTAAAAAATGCTTCTCAGTGATGGCATATCACCTAAAATTTTCAGGTTCATCTTACAAGTAATTAAAGTTGTCTTCAATCAAACTGAAATTACACAATTCCCAAAAACAGAATGACTTAATGATTCTCGCGATTTCCGCATAAAATGTAGAATCCATTTATCAATGAACAAGGGTTGCCTGGTTCAAGTAGGCGGATCCTAAAAGAAGGGGGGAAAAATACAAAGTTCCCTTCTCATGAATTTCATGATTTTTGAATTTTCTTTCTTTCTTTTTTGCATTTTGTAATTGGGAGGATAGGCAGCACGATTCCCGCATTAAAAATATTCCCTTAAAAATCCCAGTCCTTCATTAAACTGATCAACTCTTTTCTTTCCTTTTGCGTTCTCTTTGAATTTTTTTATTTTATTTTCGAGTTATTTTCTTCTCTCTGGTTTCTACATCTCTCTCTCTCTCTCTCTCTCTCTCTCTCTCTCTATAACTTATTTTCTACGGATGGTTAAGATGGTCATTATGGAGCCTACGTAATTAAGGAGGTCGATAATAATAACACATACCAACAATAACAACAACAAGGGAACCACAACTTCCATCAACAACAGCAACGTTATCACAGTCAGCTAGAACATTAACAGCTGTTACAGTAATAATAATATATACAATTCAATGTTTATCCGTATCTGACAATTCTCTGTATGTAACGCTGACAATCTGAGGGGAAATAGATTCTACATTTACACTTGCCGTCGTCCACCCCTTGGCCAGTCTGACGCCAGATAACTCACAATTAATCAATCAATCTTACTCACCACTGTCTTCTACATAAGTGTGCAGAATGAAGACCCCTTTGTCGTAAAGGACCTATTTTCCCAAGAAATATCCTATTAATCCTTCCTTAACTTTTAAACCGACAAGTTTTCTCTAGTTGGCTCTTGATCACTAAACGAACAAATAATAATAATAATAATAATAATAATAATAATAATAATAATAATAATAATAATAATAATAACAACAATAATAATAATAATAATGAAACCAGGCGACCCTGTAACGAGGCTATAATATCAAGAATTAAAAGCCAAGAATGTTAAAAATATTTATGTACAGGGTTTTTAACTCTGTACATAAATATTTTTAACACTATTGTGGCTTTTAATTTTCAATAATAATAATAATAATAATAATAATAATAATAATAATAATAATAATAATAATAATAATAATAATAATTTTAAAGTCTTTGGTCAAAGATCAGTCAGACTGAAAATTATCAACAATACCAACGACAGAATGTAATTCAGTATTAATGACATTACTCTGCAAAACCAGCAAATCAATGGTCGTTTCGTTAATATTAAACATCGAAACTTGTTTCATTATCAGTCTATGAGTTACAGAAATGGTCCGCTACCAACGTCTCATAAAAAGGGTTTTACTGAGAAGTCTCTTGAAGGCATATTGGTGGATGTGGAACTTCATTCAAATCGTCATAAAATCTGTTCAGAATGATCGCTGATCAAGATATGTTAGATTAATTTGTCGAAAAGCTTCGAGTTTTCTTATTTTCGTCATGAAAAGTTTCAGAACTGGAATCACATGATCACTGGTAATTATCAAAAGTGTTGGCTCCATTTCAAGGTCATCCTTCCAAAGAAGTTAATGGAAAAGCAGGTGATGAAGAAGAACCTATGAAAAATCTACTTAATTTTCTTGTGAGCTTTTGATTACATTTCAAATTCATTTCAACCCCATCAGCTTATGAGGTTCGAGTTAATTAAAAAAAATCCGTATACTTCTTAGGGAAGTCAAAATTAATTACAGGGGTTTCTTCAGTTTGAAGAGGAAAAAAATAATGAATAAATAAATAAATAAGCGAGGTGAAGAGCAATCTTCTGTTTGTTTTTCTTACTGGCGAGCTGACGTCTGTTGAATGGCGTCAAACTTCGTCAGTCAGGTTCGTAGCAGCAACGAGTCAGGTTGAGAGCAGCAGCGAGTCAGTTGGGGTAGCAGCAGCAGCAGCAGGTATCCGTACCTGAGAGTCAGGTCCTGGCAGCAGAGCAGTGGAGAGTTTTTGAGGACGAGATGGTTGCCGTGTCGGCTCTGTCATGGTCGCCAGTATTGGAGGAGGACGTCAGCAGGTCTTGTCAGCAGAGCAGCGGAGAGTTTTTTTTGCCATGATGGTTGTCGAGTTGACTCTGTCATGGGCGCCTAGAGTTGGAGGACTGTGCTTGAGGGCTACTGTAGATGGTTGCCGTGTCGGCTCTGTCTTTGTTGTACTGCGTTGCAGCTTCGTCTGTGGATGTTTATGTAACTCCGACTGTTCGTGTTTTTCATGTGTTTATTTTACAGATTGTTATTATGCTGACTATTTTGAGTTTCTTGTTTATATATTTTTGAATGGCTTATTAATTTGCTTTTGTAATGTTTACTGATTTGGTTTTATATGTAGATTTTACTGACTGTTTAATGCCTATTGTGTTGGTCATTTGTAATGTCTGTTGAGCTGCTCATCCTTATGATGCTTTTGGTCATTTATATGTTCATTTATGTACTGACTCTTACTTTATTTTTTTGATTTTGATCATTCTGTGAGATGTACAGTAAGTTTTGCTGCTGTTTCATTTGTTTGGATTCAATCTCTGTAAATTTTTGCTGATTCATTTTTGTATGAATTTTGTAACTTGAACCTTGACTCAACTGTATATTATGTATATAATACTTACTGTAAATAAGATTAAGGTCATTTTTTTTTTTTGGTTTTCTTCAGCTCCTCCCTCCTTTGTTTGTCACCTCTCGTCAGTCATCACAGCCCAACTGCTTGTTTTTTTTTTTAAAGAACCTGTCGATCTCGAGAGGCGAGATCATAATATTGGCGACCTTAGGCCAGGGTTGGTTCTGTTTTGGCTGGCGGTGGTGTGGCAGCATCGGGGGAGAGTATTTTGTTTGTAAAAAAAAAATTTATGGTAATTTTTTTTATTTCCTGTTAGGTGGGGAGGTGTTAGGAACAATCGTTTGCCGACTGTTCCCTTAGTGGGTTGTTGCCTCCTTTGTTTTTGTTTGTTTTTCTTACTGGCGAGCTGACGTCTGTTGAATGGCGTCAGTCAGGTTCGTAGCAGCAACGAGTCAGGTTGAGGGCAGCAGCGAGCTAGTTGGGGTAGCAGCAGCAGGTATCAGTACCTGCGAGTCAGGTCCTGGAAGCAGAGCAGAGCAGCGGAGAGTTTCTTGAGGACGAGATGGTTGCCGTGGCGGCTCTGTCATGGTCGTCGTAATTGGAGGAGGACGTCAGTACGTTTCTTGGAGGACGAGATGGTTGCCGTGTCGGCTCTGTCATGGTCGTCGGTACTGGAGGAGGACGTCAGCACTGTGCTTGAGGACGAGGTGGTTGTCGTTTCGACTCTGTCTTTGTTGTCCTGCAGTGTTCCTGTGTTGCAGCTTCGTCTGTGGATGTTTATGTGACTCTGGCTGTAATGCTACTTAACGTATTATTATGTTGCTTGTGTATTTGTTTCATTATTATTATGCTGCCTGTGTATTTATTATGCTGCTTGTATATTTATTGTTTCATGTTATGTTTATGCTGCCTGGTTATTGCCCAAGTGTTGTTTGGTAATTTATTTTCAGTTTGTTTACTGGGCTTTTATATTTTACTGAATCATTTATTTGTGCTGTTCAGTTTCTGAACTTGACTCAACTGTACATTATGTAAAAAAAAATTTGTTAAATAAATTAATTTTAAGGTAATTTTTTTTTTTTTGTGTTCTGCTCCTTCCTCCTTTGTCACCTCTCGTCAGTCATTTCAGCCCAACTGCTTGTTTTCTGTAAAGAACCTGTCGATCTCGAGAGGCGAGATCGTAATATCTTCGCTATTAGAAATACAACTAATTCTACCTTTTTATTATTTATTTTTACTTTAGGATTGGACTTTATCAACCATACCTATTGTGTGCAGATTCTGTAGAATGAAAACAACAACATATTATAAATAATAATAATAATAATAATAATAATAATAATAATAATAATAATAATAATAATAATAATAATAATATGGCTCTGGAGTCTAGGCCTGTGCTATTGGCTTTATAACATACTAGGCTATATTTCAGATAGCAACAATATATAGTTGCGTCAAATCTCTGTAATTTATAAAAGGTGTCTGCATGTAAGACCATAAAGCAGGATTTGTGAAATTCCTCCACAGTCTTGGTGTGATATACTTCCGTCATTATTTTCTTCATAGGCCTATCCAGGTTTAATAAGAATGATATAATCGAGAAGCGCCAAGTGCACTTGGCCTACGGGTCAGGCGAGGGGAGGCAAACTGAGCCATTTAAACACTTGACGTCTGGTTAGACCACGCCACATTAATACATCTCTTGATACGTTCATTACGTTAAATAAATTACTATGTTGGCTAAAAAGTCAAATTCATTAAGTATTTACGTCATATTTACCATAATAAAAAATTACTATGTTAATGTTTTTATAATGATCTAGCTGATATTTTGATAATAAATATAGCACTGATACTTAAAAATCATGCTTAGTGAACTGTATCTTTTTAAGAGCGAAGTTGCAAAATGTTTCGTCGTTGCAATCTGACGTCATTAGAAATGTGAAGAAGGTAAGAGTTACCAGTTAGTGACTTTCGAACGAAAATAACTGATATCGGGTCACATGACTTTTACCGCATGCTGTACAGAGAAAATCAAGCAACAGTGAAAAAAAAATATTCTCTCGATTGTAATTAAACTTATCACAAAAGCATAAAAATAAATAAAACATCCGTTATCTAGATTAAGTTTCTAGTAACTTTGTCTACTGAGATTGCAACATACTGAATTATAATTATGTGTTATTATTCTTACAGAAATAAAAACCCGATTACTCATCTGGGATGGAAAATGTAAAACGAAACTTTAATTATTTGAGTTCTGGATGAGTAAAAAAAAATATGATAAAGAATTTATATATTCATTGATTCGATTCCAAAATAGTGAAGGATTTTCCATAGCCTCTATTTTTCAATTTCTCTGTTGTTCCAAAGTAATAAAAATTACACATTTCTGCAATTGTATCTATCTATCTATCTACCTATCTATCTATATATATTACACACAATGTTAAGTAAATCCCAGTATATACAGCAAAAAGCACATTTTCATTTCCCAGATATTTTTGGATACACTTCCTATCCTCCCATCTGACTCTTAATATTTCATTTTAAGCTTTACTTTCAAAATGACAATCTTTATAATCTCCTCGTAATACTGTGATTCATGTCAGCATAGCAACACACATCGTACTAGACTAATATACCACCGGAATAAGAATTTTCTGCATATTATCTATCTCTTCTTTAGTCATATTTTGTACACACCTACACAAAAAAAATTTGGTTTGAAGCATTTACATTTAAAATCAATGTACGGAGTGACTGCATTCAATTTTACTAACATCCCTCACTGTCTCTCATCCTTTCCAGTTACAGCCATAACGCAACTGTGCATACGCGGAGACATTAGCCATAGGCATACATAAACAATACACCAAAATGTGCCCTCTTTATACTCAAATAAGATTAATGAACAAACAAAATTTTGGCTACTTATATTAAAATAATATTAGTTACATAAGTATCTGCTGTACACTGACTTAATTTCTCTCTCTCTCTCTCTCTCTCTCTCTCTCTCTCAAAAACCTAAAATATAGCCACATACCTACAAGCAGAGCTCTAGGCATATTCTTACTGAGCAAATCAAATCTCTGTCTGTCTCTCTCTCTCTCTCTCTCTCTCTCTCTCTCATCTGCAAACACTTAAAATATAGCCATTCAATTATAGACAAAGCTCTAGTATATGCTTACAGAGCAAATCAAATCTTAGTTTTCACGTTGCCAGACCGACAATGCAACTAACCAGAACAAGTATGAACGACATGAAAACGGCCACATTAAAGACTTAAAGAATTAAAGTTTGGAATTTTAAAGGAGCTTCTGAACAGCGAAGTCTTGAACACTTATGACAGGACGTGCCTATTCCACTCGAATGAAGGAACGAAGAGTTTTCAGACGATTTACACTGGCTCTTCCTTTCCTGCGGAAAAGCCTGGGAATATTCCAAAGCGGGTTTCTGCGAGGACAGAAATCTCTCGTGCCAACGTGCACGTCTATATCTATTTCCCTGCTCTCTCTCAAACTTTCCTTGCGCTTATTATCACTTCAGATGTCTAAATAATCACCAGTAAGTGTTCCGCCAGGCCTGATAATAATCGTGCGTAAGAGGGCATTACATACCTACTGACGTCACGTCTTTATATTAATGTTATTACTATTTCGTGGAACTGTGTCACCTGCTATTTCACGCTATTTTAATTAATCTACTTATTCACTGGCTGTTAATCAATTGTTGTGCTTGTGGAGGAAAATTCTATTTTAAAAATCTAATCAAGATATATATATTATCAACTGAATATTTATATATACATAATATATATATATATATATATATATATATATATATATATATATATATATATATATATATATAGATATGAAACTGTTATATATATATATACATACATATATATATATATATATATATATATATATATATATATATATATATATTTATATATACACATATAGATAGATAGATAGACAGATAGATAAATATATAGATAGATAGATAACTGTGTTACGAGAATAAAAACTTTATGTAAAATACAGAGTATATAGCCATGAGGGAAATGAGAACAGAATGCAAGATCCTTCACGTTCACTCTGAGTCACTCCCAAACAAACTCAATCTGCTTAACAAACAAACACACATACACATGTATATATACATATATATCCATATATATGTATATTTACATGTGTGTGTGTGTGTGTGTTTGATAAAGTAGCACAAACACTTATTTGGAAATAAAGTTGTTGTGAGAAACCATCTGATAATGTGCAGGACGTAGGAAATTGAATTTTTACAAGCAAAATCACAGGGTATTTTCATACCACAATTGCCACAAACGTCGAAATGAGAGAGAGAGAGAGAGAGAGAGAGAGAGAGAGAGAGAGAGAGAGAGAGAGAGAGAGAGAGAGAGAGATGAACATCAAAATGAGTGTGAAATGGATATTATAGTTTAAGGAATACACTCCTCAATAAATGCACGCAGGATCTGAGGCTAACTACCACATCCTACAACGCCTAAAAAGAATCCTAACAGCACTGCTCGAAGGAGAATCCTCGACGAATTCTTGGATCCCTTACACGACCCTCTTTCAAAATCCTATTATGAAACTCAGGGTCATCAGATAGACCTATAACTTAACCGCATTAATTGTGTCCTCTGCTCGACTGTCCTACTCCTCCTCCTCCTCCTCCTTCCTCTTCTTTGTATTCCTTGAAGGAACGAACGAGAAAGAGAAAGGGCAGGAAGGCATGGCAGATAAGAAAACTGAGAGACCGACCCAAAGGCACAGGAAATGACACATTCTCTCTCTCTCTCTCTCTCTCTCTCTCTCTCTATACAAAGGTTTCTTATTTTCATTTGGCCCTCGAGGGTAAAAGGGCAGCTGAAAAAGCAAAGGCTAAATAGCACTTGAAAGGCGGTAAAGCCCAGTGATGAGTTTTATTGACGTTTATAAGAGTACTCGGATAAAGTACTGAGGCGATTCTCCTATTTTGGCGAATTTTATGGACATCTGCGATAACGGTACCTATGAAGTCTCAAATCTGGAGGAATAGCCGTTCTAAAAATAAATTGTACTTCACTCTAATGTAATCTTTACTTCTCTCTAATGTAATCTCATACAAACAAATATAGACATATATATGCATATATATATATATATATATATATATATATATATATATATATATATATATATATATATATATATTTCTATATATCTATATATGAATATATATACATATGTTTATATAAACATACTTATTTATATGTATAGTCGAAACATTTGTCTTCTTGTACACCTGCTTCCAATTTAAACATCTTGGTCCCCACAGTATTTTTGTAAACGGTAAAACAAAGGTGAAGGTGTACGGTGAAAAAATAATATACTCTAATACAAAAAGAAGGGAATCTAAGATTTCAATTGACTTTTTATTATATAAATTTCCTATGTTATTATATAAAAAAACCAGTTTATAGAATATGTACCTAACTTCCGTCTGTTAGCTTTAATAAATGTATCCAAAAGTGATGTAGGCAGAGAGAGAGAGAGAGAGAGAGAGAGAGAGAGAGAGAGAGAGAGAGAGAGAGAGAGAGAGAGAGAGAGAGAGAGACTGCTTTTATAGCGTGATAGCCGAATGCTTTTACGCTGACCCCTCTTTTAAAATCATTCTTTGTACACAGACATTTACTTGGATAAAATGTAAATGAAAAGGGATAAAGATAATCCCTATTGTTGACGGGGTTTATCAACATGCGCAAGTTTTACTTTGAAGTGTTTGGGAGTTAATTACTCTTTGTAAAACACACGCCGCACACGAAGCAGATTTCAGGGTATTTCTGAAGTCTTTAGTGTAATTATTATTCATTCATGTTCTGAATATTGAGAAGAACATTTTCCACTAACAGTGATACGTTATGCTTCCTAAAATTTCAATTTTCTAAGTCATGGTTTGTTATACTGTATAATATATATATATATATATATATATATATATATATATATATATATATATATATATATATATATATATATATATATATGGATGATGACGATAATGACTAGAAAAGTTGGAATTTGAGAAAGCATATTATAAATATATATATACACACACAGACACACACACACACACACACACACACATATATATATATATATATATATATATATATATATATATATATATAGATATATAATGAAAACAGCATGAAATTTGGTAACCAAAAATGGTAAAAGAAGGATAAATTCATGGAGAGAGAGAGAGAGAGAGAGAGAGAGAGAGAGAGAGAGAGAGAGAGAGAGAGAGAGAGAGAGAGAGAGAGAGAGAGAATATTTATTAAGAGAAATAAATCAATTTTGCATTTTAGTCAGCAAATCCGTGAACTGATTTTCAGTTAAGTATTTCAGATGACAACACTACATTTAGGATGCATAAGTACGTAAGGATTATTTTTTGTATTGTATCAAATAAATGTAGACTGACTTTTATTAACGGCTACCCTCACGCCAATCTTCTTTAATAATCACATCAATAGAATGAAGAAATTATTGTTTGAGCTTATTACCTCTTTAGACGCCAAGTCTTGACATCTTTATGGTGCATTATTTTGAATCCAGATTAGACGAGATTTAATAGTAATCATAACACCATAGTAATGATAACACTGCAGCAGAGGCAGTAGTAGTTATGTACTGTACTGAACTTAGAAAATACTGCAAGATAGTAAAAAAAAACTCAGCAAACGAAAACAAATAAACCATAATTATGAGAAATGTTTTATGCGTGTTACTTTTGCAAAGTCTATTGGAAAAACAATTATAAACCGAAAATTAAAAAAGCAGCGACGATAACCTTAACTCTCTCATTAAGGTATTAAATTATATACAAAAATATTACTAAAATTAACTATGCAGACAGACGCAATGTAACTGTTAAAAAGAAAAGACGCGAATTCTACGCTAGAAATTCCATCCCTATATCCTAAAACGCTTATCCTTCACGGAATTCTATTTCTCTCCCCTCTCCTCTCTTTCTCTTCGTTTTCTGCAATATTTATTGTCTTTCTTAGGAACGGCTTTCACCTCCCGAAAAAAGAAAGCAGGAGCGAAAGTCGGGTTTCTCCATCTGTCACTACCCGGATGTTACTCTATCATTTCCGAGGACGACTTCTTCTTCTTCTTCTTCTTCTTCTTCTTCTTCTTCTTCTTCTTCTTCTGTAGGAGATTCTTTGGCCTTTTCAGCTGACCGATTTCTTATTAGTTTGAACCTCGCGATATTAGGAAATCTGGGTCGTTTGGATAAATATGATACCCTTATAATTACTAATAAAGTAAGAAGTTATTGAACTAGACTTGGAAAGCGTGGAGAGTAGACACTTATTTTACGTGGCTAAGAACCAACTGGTACCTAGCAACGGGACCTACAGCTTTTTGTGGAATCCGAACCACATTATATCGAGAAATGAATTTCTGCCACCAGAAATAAATTCCTCTAATTCTTCATTGGCCGGCCGGAGACTCGAACGCGCGCCCAGCAGAGTGCTAGCCGAGAACGATACCGACCCGTCCAACGAGGAACTATGGGGTGGGCATGATGCCCTAGGCCTTACTGAGATAATCTTTTGTTTTTTCAGGCAGTACAACGGCCGTCCACGCGCATGCGCAGTAGGATGATTCTATACATGAAAAGCGAGATTTGTGTCCCCGTAGGAGTAACTAATTATTATTAAAGTGATTATTACTAAGCTGTAATCAATATAAGCTAAGCAAAACAAGTGGCATGCAGGGAAAAGTACAAAGTATTATATACAATGAAACAAGAGCAGGAGGACATTCCATTGCTTGGACGAAGGCAAAGTCGAGAGGGAGCAAGAAATAAATTCGTTATGCACCGTCATGTTTCCAGAGGGTCTTGTGGTCAGATTTGGAACAAGGAAGCACGCGCTGCGCCCACTTCAAAATTTGGCAGGGGGCCGAGAACGAGAGTTCACAATTTCAAATGGCATCACTAAGAAACAGTTGTAACTTTCGCCACTATTTTGCGTCTGCTCAGTCATTACTTATTTTCAGTTTCCAGTAATCTGTAAAAATGTATTAACTTGATGTACAACAAAGTTGCACTCCAGAAAAACAGCTAAACTAAGGTTTAGTGATGTACCATTTCATGTTAATCCCAGGAGTATTTGTACTAAAAAATAAATAAATAAATAAAAACTGAGGTCAAGGTACAAATACAATTATTTGACTGCACTAAATGCGGACATGGGTTCTCCAATGCTATTTCGGTAGGTTAACCAAACATTCTGTTAAATCATTGCTAGAAGTACAACCTTGCTCCTTACTGTATGTATGTATGTATGTATACATATATGTTTTCTATACATATTTATTTATTTATTTATTTATATATCATGGAAACTGATGAGGTCTGTCAATGAAATCTCAAGTAAGCAAACATGGATTTTAATTATATTTAACAATGATTTAACTTCTCTGAATTATTATCCTCACTGACACTATTACTTTTTTTTGTACAAAGTAAGACGCGCGTACAAAGCAAATAAAAGAATAAGTAAACAAATGAATAAATATGAAAAAAAATCTACATATTTCTCTCATGCAAACTAAGAAAAGCTTACAAATAAAAAAGAAAAATATACAAACACAGACATGGTTACTAAGGAAAAATTATTAATTGAAAACAATAAAAACCATATGCCTATAAAACTTATAATAATGAAGACCAAGACCACAAGGTGTCTGGTGCCAACAGCATCTGGTTAGGTGCGCGCGAGCGTACGGGATACTAGGTTGAAATTAGGCCCAAAAGCCAAAGGAATAAGCGAAGTCGCTGGCATGCACATTTAGAAACCAATCGTTTTGAAGGTCCAATAAAGTTTCCGTACTTTGATTACTGCAGCCGTCCTTAAGCGTTTGTGTTACAGATAACATAAATGAGAGACACTAAACCTTTATTAGAAATTGCAAGGGCACCTGATACATTAACGTCCAAATGCACTGCACTTCTTATTTATATAAAGTCGTTGACCTAGTTGCTATGCAACTGTTAACATAAAATGATTTCAACTGACGGACAGAAATCACTGACCCAGTTCCCACGCAAGTTTTACTATTAAATATTTCAGTTAATCAATCAAGCCAGTGTCCTAACAACTAACAAAAGAAAAGGCTTATCAGTTACGAACAGACTGACCCTTGTACGCCGCCAGCATAAATCACTTTCCAATGCACACCAATTCATATTTCAGTATCACGCTTTTCTAATTCACGAAAGTTTGCATATTAGAAAATGGAGCAATGTTTCTCTTCTGGATGTCAAGCAGACGTGGGAATCGACAAGGAACGTTTCCGGGAAATATGGTTTCCAGGTGGCAACAATGCAATGCTAGCTCTAAATATTTTTGTTTTTTTGTAGATGACGGTAAATTTCTGCAGCCGATACTACTGAAGGTAATCGTGATTGGTGGAAGCTACCCCTCAGAAGTTTAAATTCAAATGCATCGACCAATCAGAAGCGAGGTAGAAGCTTTAGTGACAGCTGCGGATATTTACAGTAAGCTCCAGATAAACTGAATCTAGTCAGCAGACTTGTTTGAACGTTTATCATGACCAATCGTTCCTCAACGTTAATCTCTCTCTCTCTCTCTCTCTCTCTCTCTCTCTCTCTCTCTCTCTCTCTCTCTCTCTTTCCTTAAAATATGAGACGGGCATGGATGCCCATGTCTAGGCCGGTTAACTACAAATATTACGATAATTTATGAGGAAATGACGTAAAAAAATAGCCGAATACGATTCAGAAATCACCACAATAGTAACAATTACTCTTGTAAGCATTGTAATAGTCGCATGAGAATAGGCACTAAGAAAAGTCCTTCCATTGCTAATCCATCACTCCCTAAGCTTTCAGACCCCGTGCGACAAAAAGATTCTTAAAAGGTCAAATCAAACATTTCTTTTACCATCAACATACTACGCTTTTTACATTAACATTAAATCTCTCGGAATACTGCAGAAAGATGTTTGAAGTTATTTTCTTGTCTCATATCACTGAGTCATGCAATTCAGGCCATCACTCTATATCCATAGTTATTTGTTTCTTATAAATACCTGCGTTCACTCGTATAAGCTCTTCTGTCAAAACTTACTGGGCCCATTTCTTGACTAAGGCAGTATGAAAAATAACGTTCATATCAGCTAAGAGACCTCCAAAGGCAAAATAATTTAACTTCGAAAATATGTAGCAACTGTTACTGTCATATCCTGTTTATTCAATTGACATATTGGACATCAACTAGAAGCCTGCCTCTTAACTTTTCCCACAAACCGTAACTTATAATTACACTCTCAGTTAAGCAAACTTGAAAGTGAAAAGAATATAATTTGAAAGAATAATTCTAAATTCGGGGGAAAAAGAAATTAATTTACTGACAGTCATCCACTACAGTAAATCTAAAAGAATTAGAAGTAATAACTGCAACAGATAACTAAGTATTACTTAAAGTTGTTACAGACCACAGGAGTCTGGTGAGAAAGAGAATGGGTCACAATGTGGTCTGATAAGCCAACAAAACCAGGGAGACAGCTTCTCTAGTCATAGTCCCTCTTCCCTAAAAAATTCTTTTCGAAATCATTCGTAACTGCACTTCCACTTCGCTCTGATCCCTGAACAAAAATCATTCTTTCAGATTGCTTGTTTACTTACCGTGAGAACAAACAGACTCTTCGCAGTATGAGGCTTTAACAGCTTGCTGTACTTTGAGTAATAATTTTGAAGCCTTTCGAAAACAATTTACAGAGATGCAGGGTTCAAGGATGAAAAAATAAAACTGTTCATTGTTGGCAATTCTTTTGATGATTTTCCTGTCAAAACAACACACAAACATTTCACGATATGATAGACCTGTAATAAAAAAAAAAAAAAACTTTTAAACGAATTAAAAGTTTGTTTTAGGCTCGGAGGAAGAAGGGCGTATAAAAAAATAATTTGTTAACTTTGGTAGCCTTGTTTCAAAAGAGTAATCTAAATAACGGCAAAGATGAACTAGTCCAATCTGTTATTGAACACAAACATCACAGGGCGTGACTAAGCTACCTTGAGGTACATGCAAACAGGACGATGAAAATGTCAACGTGAGTTGTTTATAAGCTGTAACGTAAAGTATTAAGTAGGAATTCAGTTAAACTATCATTCGGCGGAAATTAGCAAAATTATGAGCTTTCTTTCCAATTAGGCTTAGGACACCATATTTCAATAAATATAATGAAATACATCATAATGTTTTTAATATATATATATATATATATATATATATTTTATATATATATATATATATATATATATATATATATATATATATAAAACATAAATCTAATATATATATATATATATATATATATATATATATATATATATATATATATATATATATATATATATATATATATATATATATATATATATATAAAGAAATACATCATAAACTGGTCTCATAATGTTTGTTTGTTTCCTTGCCCTGCAGGTCGTCCAAAGTTCAACAGCAAGTGATGGAACAGAATCATATGAATCTAATAACAACAACAACAACAATAACAACAACAGCAATAACAAGAACAATAATAATAAACAACAAGTGCATCGAATGGTAAATGTGTCGACATGAAATATAATTAATAACATTCTATCAGATATATTTCTACTGATACCATTGACTGATACACCATTAGAAATATACCATTTACTGATATACACCATTAGAAATATATCTGCTAAAGTACTATTTGTTACATAATATATACATCATATGTGCACATGCCTGTATATCTGAGGAATATGTATATATCAACGTTCTCATTCCTCAAGAAGGTTCTTCACAGCCCGTTCATCCATTCTCGAGTTATTTTGGTAACTGAAAGAGACAGAATTACACGAACGGAGTCACTAGTAGGAACAATACTTCCTCCTAATTTAGTAATGTCTATGAGTAGGTAAGACAATTACCTTAAATTGTAATATTTAGCCATATTTTTGTCTTCCCAGTAGAATCTGGTTAAAATAGGCCAAGAGTGTGCAAACAAGATGGTTTGAACACGTAGAAAGATTGGGAGGAATCTGACTGGTGAAGACTGTGGATGAATATCTTGTGTGTGTATGTATTTATATATATATATATATATATATATATATATATATATATATATATATATATATATATATATATATATAAATATATATATACATATACATAATTATAAATATAAATGTATATATATATATATATATATTATACATATATATGTATATTCCCAGATATTTACAATCAATCAACCTGGTTTATTACAAGCGAGGCGCATAACCAATAAAACGCTGCGTTAACGACATGCATATATAAAATATGAACACACCTACATTCAAACTACAATGTTGCACAAACCTTTAATCACTACTACTTTACTAAAGGACGATGCTCTCCTTCTTAATTTTCTCCCATTTCGGTGGAATTATGCAACCTGTAAACAGAGAGAGAGAGAGAGAGAGAGAGAGAGAGAGAGAGAGAGAGAGAGAGAGAGAGAGAGACTTTAAAGGGTAGTAAACTGTAAATGGTAATATTCAACCAAAGCACCCTCTTACCTTTCAGTAAACATTACAGCATTATCGGAAATCCATTTCGCAAATGAAGTTCATGCAGCGAGTGAATAACTATGTTGGATATTTGCCTGCTTAAAATATATGAAATCAGCTTAAAATAACTGTTTTTATGCTAATACAATTGTTTTTATTAATCGTCAATATTCATAACACACTAGCCTCTTCGTGCATAATCGATTACCCATTTGAGATTTCGGACAACTGAAGGCAAATTTCATTTAACCTTTCTTTTTGAGGCAGGGTCCAGCTTCAGTATTGTTAATTTCAGCCCTTCCTCCCCCTTTTCTTCCTTGCTTTTTTCGACCCTGGGCCAACAGGGGGCACTAGCCTCCTCGCCCACCTGTCCTTTGGGCTTGAAAATCAAATAGTGAACATAAATGGTAAACAGGCTTTTGAGATCTTCTTTAATTAAATGTCAAAGCATCCTCAAAACGTATCTTTAAATTACCATTATATCTATGGTAACCTTAACCGCCATACTCCCCTCTCCCTCCCCCTCTCCCTCTCCCTCCCTATCTCTCTCTATCTCTTTCTCTCTCTCATCCCCCCTTCCCCTTTCTTTCTCTCCGTCGCAAAAGAATCTGATGACGACCCATTTCTTTAGTCCTGCCGCAGTCTCATTATATCCACCGCCATTGAGGAGATCCTTTTAATCCTTTTATGAGATAAGTGGAACACAATTACCAGCCGAGATTCCTACGAGCGGCTCGTCGTTCCTTTTGAAATAGTTCCTCTTTCCTCTTAGAAGTTCCTCCTCTTCCACCCACCCCCTCTTCCCCTTTAAATGCACCCATACCACCGGGCTCCCCCCTTTTACCTCTCTCTCTCTTTCTCCTTTTACAAGTCCTTGTACCGTTATGTTGAGGCCAATTTTTTCTATTACGAGAAATGTTAAAGAAGAAGTGATTTCAACTCGAATGGTTTTGATTGCAGACGTATATGTGTAACTCGCTTCTGAACTTTGTAAGAGGTAACTGGCTGGTGTAAAATTTAATTTCTATGCTGTGATAAAGGCAGTTGAAAATATATATTATATATATATACTGTATATGTGTGTGTATATATGTGTATATAATATATATATATATATATATATATATATATATATATATATATATATATACATACGAGTATATATAAATTATATATAATATTATACAACTGAATCTATTAAACTACCACTCTTAAAATCAAAAGAGAGCAACATTACTATTTTAAATAACTTGCATTTAAAATAAATACAGGTGTCCAAGCTCTGAAGAAAGTTGTAAACCTAAACATATGCCAACTAAAACAGCATAACTTAATTACATTACTATTGTTACAATTACAAAAATAAGGCAAGATTATCGTATAAAATAAAATAAACCATAACACTCATATTAAGACTCCATGAAGACCCCAAACTCTGTTGTTAAGGCACCTTGGAGACCCATAAGTGAGTTCACAGGAAAGAAACGTGAAAAGGGTAATAACAATATTCGGGGAAAATGATCTGGCTGAGAATAAAAGGTATTAAACAGTTGTCCTGAATCATGGAGAAATAGTTAAGAATGTCATAATCATTTGGGATTGAATTGAATTGAATTGAATATAGAATTTAGGCCAAAGGACAAGCACTGGGACCTATGAGGTCATTCAGCGTTGAAACAGAAATTGACAGTAAAAGGTTTGATAGGTGTAACAGGAGGAAAACCTCGCAGCTGCACTGTGAATCAATTGTTAGGAAAGGGTGGAAAGTAAGATGGAAGAAAGAAAATATGAAAGGAGGTACAGCAAAAGGAACGAAAGGGGTTGCAGCTAGGGGCCGAAGGGACACTGCAAAGAACCTTAAGTAATGCCTACAGTGCACTGCACGAGGTGCGCTGACGGCCCTACCCCCCTACGGGGCATAATCATTTGAAACCCCTTCTAACTAGGACAGAATTTCTGTGATAAATTATCACAACAAACGAGAGCGTGTGCGCATGCGTCTGCAGATGTAAAAAGATTTCAATTTCAAATTCAATTTGGGGAAAAAAATTTGAATTATTAAACAAACTTGTCAGTCTAGTAGCCATACCACGTCAAGGAAATTGGTTAGATTAACAAACAAACTCCCCAAAGGAAGTGACGTTAAACAAAAATTCAAGCTTCTTCGTATAAATATACAATGTTGCATTAACACGTAGCCTGTTGCATTCATATACACAGCTGCCTACACAAATTCAATTAAACAACCCAAAATACAATCATTTTTATAGAAATGATACTTACTAAACGCATACATCAAGTTAGTCAAACTAAAGTGAAGCCTGTTAAATCAAGCGAATCGTAAAAATGCCACTTACTGAACGCACACGTCAAGTTAATCAAACTAAAGTGAAGTTTATTAAATCAAACAGAACCTTAAATTTCCAAAAGCCCTACCAGTTTCATTTTCAAAGAGAGCCAGCACGATCTGGAGACACTCCCGCGCGTCGCTTTTATCCGGGGAAAAGATAACAAGAGGAGCCCATCAATATTCAGAGTAATACAGTGGATTAACACTTGACTGTATTCATGGAATTTCATGCGCACAGTGAGACACTGCTTTTATTCAATATCAGCTGAAAGGGGATATTTTCCCACCAACAGACTAAAGCGAGAGCAACAGAGGAGGAGGAGGAGGAGGAGGAGGAGGAGGAGGAGGAAGAGGAGATTGAGTATGCATGGGCTATTATCTCAATCTACACGCCTTCGATATAAAGGGGAGGAGGGATTTTCAAAAATCCTATATTGCTATTCCAATAAACGCTTATCCCAGGCGAATCTCTCTCTCTCTCTCTCTCTCTCTCTCTCTCTCTCTCTCTCTCATATATATATATATATATATATATATATATATATATATATATATATATATATATATATATATATATATATATATATATATATATATATATATATAAATACACACACATATGTATATATATATATGTATATATATATACTTACACATACACACACAGTACACATATATATATATATATATATATATATATATATATATATATATATATATATATATATATAGTGTGTGCAATTTAGTATCAAATTCACTATACCTTGAAGGGGAGATGCTTTTATCAATTAAATTCCCCTTAGCTGTAAGTTATTCCCCACGTACAGTGAATTCAATAGCAAACAATATTCCTGGCTTAATACACAGTACATACAAACATAAACACATGGATGTGTGCATATATATATATATATATATATATATATATATATATATATATATATATATATATATATATATACATATCATACATACATACACACACACACACACATATATATATATATATATATATATATATATATATATATATATATATATATATATATATATATATATATATATATATATATATATATATATATATATATATAATATCAAGGCAGAGAATTGAAAAATTACAGCAAACCGATTTTACACGAGGGGGAAAAAACACGACCTATATTTCAGCGAGATATTTTCACAAAGCAGGCAAGGTGCCGACGATAAATGCACTGGCAAAGCAATAACAGTAAGTATGCAAACAATTTATTGACGCTAATTATACAGGAGTGGTCCGTGACTTTAATGAAAGCATAAGCTGCTTAAAAGCCCAAAAAGCTTTTCATGGACGCGCCACTGAACTTCATTGCAACTCACCCGTTTTGAATGTAGTCTACAAGGGGCAAGTTCATGTTCCCAGGTATTATTGCAAAAAAAATTTTTTATTTTTTTTATTTTTTTATTTTTATTTTTTTTTTTATTTAGGAGGAACAATACGACGACGGAAACTTGGTTTGAAAATACGAAAGCGCACAACAACCAGTTTCCCAAGAGTTTTGACTGACTGAATTATTTAATTTGATAAAACAAAAACCTATCGTTTCATTTCCCAAGGTTCTCGACGGATGTTGTTCATATATTTGTAATATGATACAACGAAAGAAAAGAAATCTCGCCAAATAACACGGAAAAACTAAAAAACTACGATATTCAAAGTTCTCGCTGACTTTTCCTGTCTTCACGTTTCTGAAGGCATTAAAAACCCCATTCCCTTTACAAGAAGAACTTATTCTGCAGGTATTAAATAAATATTATTAAAACTAATATCATAACGACCCAAAGGCTTTGGTCGCTGCTATTTTCTGTAGATGTTACGAAACCTTTGGGATAAGAGGAGTGGCATATTTTTTTATTAAAAAGTACAGAATTGGAGGAAAAACTATAACGCCAATAGTGGAAATGACAAATCAAAATAAAACTGAGGAAAGAAAGTAAATTTAGAAACAAAGTAGTAATGGTCGCTGCTATTTTCTGTAGATGTTACGAAACCTTGGGGATTTGGGGAGTGGTATATATTTTTTTATTAAAAAGTACAGAATTGGAGGAAAAACTATAACGCCAATAGTGGAAATGACAAATCAAAATAAAACTGAGGAAAGAAAATAAATTTAGAAACAAAGTAGCAATAGGGAAGGAACCCATACGGCCTAAACCGACTGTAATAACAAATGGTACACGCCTACCATACGATCGTTACCTAACGCCCTGGTGCTCTGGCCAAGGGACCGTCACACTGCAAAATATTTTTAGTGGGGCCAAAGCTGAAAGAGTACGGCCCTTGCTGGACGACGGGGCATATAGTGGAGTTTACCTGTAGACTTCTTGTTACCCACTGGAAACAAAAATTTGGATGCGCACTGCTTGTTATTATTAAGAGATTCTGAAATTTTGAAATTTTCGATTTTATTTCCGGAGGTTCTTTTTTCGTTCCTTATTTGGTTGACCTAAATTTCACTAAGTAAGATTTCTACGTGTTAAATAATGAAGAACAAAACAGAGAGAAGACTTGATAAAATACAGATAAAAATGCACAAATAAACTACCAACTGAGTAATCGGAAAAATTATTAATTAATATAATAGATTAAAATGTTTATTTGCACGACATTTAAAATTCAAAAAAGGGGGGGGGGTATCGGAACAATACTTCCTGAAACCTTTAGTTTTTTTTTTTATTGCAGAAATATTTTGCAGGTCATAATCAATACCGATGGAAAAATTAAGTCACGCATATTCACGCTCGTCTGACATCACCTTGCAGAACATACACGACTGACTACTATACTTACAACAAACTGCGTACTAAAAGTACGGCCATCAACAAATTTAATGTGATTTTACCCCATGGTATTAATAATTTATAATAAAAAAATAGAAAATCTAATATGATTTTTTCAATGAAACACTAAATTTAACTTGAATTTCTTCCGGGTATAGGACAAATAAGGTCGACTTTATGCGAAGCTTTTCGAAAAGAAGCAAAAAGATGAGTATGAGCGAAAACATGTAATAGATTATGAGAAGTATTATGCAAGGATCAGTTCGCTCTTACCGTATCTCTTTCAGAAGCTGGGCTCATGTACGTATTGACAATGGCAAGCTCCATATCCTACAAGTGAATATTTTAGAAAGATTATTTTCTTTTTCAGTACGCTGTATTTTAGTGCTTTTTTTTTTTACTACCAAATTTATCTTAGCGCTTTGCTGTTTGTAATCAAGGTCGATTAAAGTGTTTGCAATATCGACAGCTTTCAAATCTATCAGACTTATCATTTCTGTAACTACATTTCAAAATCTATGTTCCTAAACATGCAATTCGCATTACTGAATCATTCGTCAGGCTTATTCAAATAAGCATTCATTTGCTTTGAGCCTGGCGACAAATTGCTCATGTTTTCTCAGCGTCAATCACAAAATTAACCTGCAGTGAATTTACGTTGAGAACAATCAAGAGCTTTATCAAAACAGTTTTTTCTTTTGGGTGCTTTGGATTATTCGACAAGTTTAGCTTTTAAGTCTTTTTTCATCCTATGACATAACTTCATCGTTTTCAAAAACACAAACCTGGTGCATTTATCACTGGAAAACATTTCATTACCTTCTTTTTTTAACCAAAATATTTGTCAATTACCAAAACGGATTTTAACACCTCTTATTCTAGTCAGTTGTTGACATTACATTACATTATATATATACAGTATACATGTATGTATGTATATGTATATATATATATATATATATATATATATATATATATATATATATATAATATATACATATATATATATGTATATGTGTGTGTATGTGTATGAATATGAAACATGTATGTATATGTAAAATTATATTACTATTGCCCTTAAGTTATTATTAAGTTAAGTTTACAGATTTATATAGGTAAGTTAGTGAAGTAAATGAAAAAGTAGACATATATATGTATTTATAATATATGTATATATATATACACATATATATGTACATGTGTGTGTATGTGTGTGTATGTCTATGAATATGAAACGTATGTATATGTACAATTATATATATATACTTTTTCATTTGCTTCACTAAATAACCTATATAAATCTGTAAACTTAACTTAATAATAACTCATGGGCAATAGTAATGAACAAACTCTTTTCCCATTACCACACATACGTTAAATTAACGTCTGTGGGCTAGCATGTATACATAAATTAACTGAACGTTTCTTTACATGTAAAAGAGGCCTCTGTATAGTTCCCTGAAAAATCCTGTGGGCCTCAGTTAACCAAAATAAAACACTGAATAATGCAGACGGTAGCAAGGCGACTTTGTTGAGTCGGAGCCAGGCAAAAGGGCATTGGCATTGCAACTTTAACTTATCGAAGCCCATCCAATTACTGACCAGACCCAATGTTGCTTAGCTTCGATGTTGAAACGACCAGCAGTATGGCAAATGTATGTTTATCTTCAGGCAATTTATTAATAAACTGACATGAGAGTGCAAATAACGTCTCGGTGAAATATGGGTTTAACGGTATTTATCAACAGCGTGAGCTGAATCTTTGTATAAAAAACAATTTCCAGTCTTTAAAGATATAAGGACTTTTTCTACATATTTGGACGATAAAGGTCTTGATTTCTAAATAAAAAAAAATTATCCGACGCAAAGAAGTAACAACAATTTACTGCACAAAATACGAAAGGCAGGCAATCACTCTAAACAAACAAAAAACATCAATTTTCGAAGGCGACAAGGAAAATCACATAGGCATAATTACAGACAATCAATTAAATTAATTAAAATATATATTCCACATAATAAAGATCTCAATCAGTGAATGAGTAAATATTAACAGACTGAATTAATATAAAATTTAAAGTAAATAATATATATAATTGAGAGAGAAAACGAAAAATTAAATAGGTAAGTAAAAGAAAAAATGGTTAAAATCGAATTTTCTACGCCAAATTCAGTGAAAACGAACCCAAGCCGAATGAACTACTAAATTCAAAGGATCCCAAAAACCAATGAATTTTGGACACGAAATTACTTAAAAATAGAAGGAAAGTTAAGGGGGGGGGGACCAAATGAATTCCCTAAGAGCGATAATGATCGTGACCTATCGACATAAAACAGTCATAATTCGTCCTCGAAATTTAGAAGAAACAATTAAAAGATTAAAAATTATAACGAAAAACGAAAATAACACGGTTTTTACCATATAATCAGTTTCACACTATATAATTAACCAAAACTTATACATTATGTTTAGAATGTCATGAGATGGTTTATTTCAAATAAAATACTCGCAATGTAAATTCTGTGCGAGAGAGAGAGAGAGAGAGAGAGAGAGAGAGAGAGAGAGAGAGAGAGAGAGAGAGAGAGAGAGAGAATAACACCCTGTCACTTTCCTTCCTTCACAATTGATGTCGCCATCAAGGTACGGATGGATTTAAAAGCTTTACTTGCAACTCTGCGATCAATGTCGTTCGTCTGTTGATAGATTTACGAACCTGGCTTGTGCGTGTGTGTGAGAGAGAGAGAGAGAGAGAGAGAGAGAGAGAGAGAGAGAGAGAGAGAGAGAGAGAGAGAGAGAGAGAGAGAGCCAACTCTGTTTCATATGGTTATTGTAGTAGCACGGAAATAACTACAAATCACGCAGCAATATGGGGTTCTTTTTTTCTCCTTATTGTCCTCATCTAAACCAAAGGATATAATTAAAAGAATTCATGACAAACTGATAATAGTAATTTTCATTCTTTATCATTTAAGTATTTTAATTACACCAATTTCGCAAGCATCCAGAAAATGGAAACTAAAATCGACTCAGAATTCCATGTTTCCAAATGAATTCGACGTCGAAGAATATAGTCGTTGCTACTACAGTTAACGTAACTCAATTAATTAATAAAGCAAAACGTAAAAAAAAAAATTCAATCCCCCTTCCCTAAAGGGCCACAGCAACACGGACAGTTCAGCAAGGGAGGGGGATGGCGGAATAATCAAAATACAACGATTTGGACAACTAAATCATTTTATCCTAAGTTTGATTCACCATCAAAAGCCAAGACGCCTTTAAATTCAATTTGAATTTGTTACCACTAACAGGGCATACGCGCTTAGACTGAATTTCAGGCGTTTTATCTTACATTATAGGGTTTTAATGTGTTCAAGTCACAGAAAACACTTCTGCTGTAGGAGTGACAAAGATCATCAGTAAATGAGAGGAACCTTGATTGTTGTCGCTGGCGTACTTCCTGAGAAACAAAAGGCGATGTGAATGACAGGGTAAGTGACTTGTGAACACATACGTACAATAAACACACATACATACACACATATAATATATATATATATATATATATATATATATATATATATATATATATATATATATATATATATATATATATACACACACGTAATTTCTCGCGAACAGTGCATTTTCCGGAACAGTCAACACGAACATAACTTCTCAACCAAAAAGTCACACTTAAAACAATAAACTGCATCGTGAAAACAATAGCCAACCTCACGAGCTCCTCCTCACTCGTTTCAAGGCGCAGCAAAACGAAGCCGTTGGTTTCAGATAAAATAATTTCTCGTTGGACGGAGCTTCATTAGCCCCGTGGCTCATGCAAGTTAATATCCGGCCGGAAAACTTTGCTTGCAAGCAGCGCAGGTAAGATGGGCATAACTCCTTTATGAAACACTGTGAAAGGATTTCGGTTTTCTCAACTGGTCGCTCCCAGAGAGGACAGAACAATGGAGTTGAGAATCTTGTCTTTGTTTGGTTGGAAATCTTTGGGAGCACAAATAATATTGGTTTTCATCTCAAATTTAAAATCTAATTCTCTAAATAATGCAATGGAAAAGGAAATGAAATCTGTGGCAGTCACTTAAACTTACGCCTACTTTTTCAAAATCAGTGGAAACGAAAATAAAATTTTTCCACTTTTTCAAAATCAATGAAAATGAAAATCAAATTTGTTCACTCTTTGAAAATTAGTGAAACCAAAATGTGCCCTCTTTTGAAAATCGGTGATAATGAAAATAAATATTTTCGGTTTTTTTTTTTTTAAATGAAAACGAAAATAAAATGTCCATTTTTTAAATCAATGAAAACGAAAGTAAAATCTGACCACTTTTATAAAATAAAAACGAAAATAACATTTTTCCATTTTATGAAAATCAATTAAAACGAAAATAAAATTTGTTCACTTTTCGAAAACCAATGAAAACGAATATGAAATTTGTCCACTTTTTAAAAATTAGTGAAACCAAAATAAAATTTCTCCACTTTTGGAAATTAATGAAAACGAAAATAAAATTTGTCCCCTTTTTGATAAAAATGACAACGAAAATGAAACCTGCCATTTTTGGAATAAAAAGAACAATTCTGTTCTGGTCTCAGCCCTGGCTTTCCTCCTTGCCTGTGGTTTAGAAAAGTCCTTTTCAGACTTTAGACCTTGCGAGATTATAACGGTATCACGAGAACTACACCAATCTCAATCTATTGGATTTGGACGAGCTTTGTGTGAAGGTAAACCACAAGCATTCTAATTTGACCGGGTATTAAGAATTAAGCCAAACCAAATGGAACTAAAGTTACAGAGAATTTACTGATGCTGCAACAATTAGAGGAGATGAACCAGTTAACCTGGTGTTTTCTTGTTAACAAATACAGCACCAGCAACCAAAGAACAACAAGACTAATGTATTTCCAGATTAAACTGGTGCAGTTTATAGATAACTGAAATTTAAGCAGGGAAGAATTTCACTTTAAAAGTTGCAATACAACGACGTGGCATCATTTCATTTAAAAGATTTGGAGGTCTCGAAAACGAGTAGCTTGCAAAAACTTTAAAAGCAATAAAGTAAGTTGCCACGAAAAATTAGCGATTTTCCGTTTACCCCAGCTTCTAGCAAATTGACCTTACAATTGCAGATGCCAAAATACTAACCGCATTGGGTATCTCCACATTGCATTTTCTTTCAGTGACGTAAAGTTGCAATACATAAATAAACAAATAAACACTAAAATAATTAATAAAATACAAACGTACTTTCGAGGTTCTGTGTACGAGGATTTCCAAGAAAACTCACAAAATCATCACTACTACTACTACTACTACTACTACTGATAAAAATGATGATGATGATAATGATAGCAGCTGATGAAACAATACTGAATATAGAGGGCAAGTAGTTCGTATCAATAATGATAAAACTAATAATGATGGACAGATAGAATCCAAACTGTCGGTTCGTAATACACTACAAAAGTCTAAATTATTAATGATAATGAGTGAACCCCATATAAAGGCATATGTTCTTAATTGTACTGACACTACTAAATAAGTATATAGTATAAGGAGTTATTTGAAACATTTTACAGAACATTTACTCTTACACAAGTGAAACTCTTTCATCCAGAAACGTTTTCATCTAGAAACTTTTTTATCTGTAAACTCTGTCATCCGGAAACTTTTATCCAGAAACTCTTTCATCTAAAAACTCTTGCATCCAGAAACTCTTTCACCCAGAAACTCTTTCATCCAGAGACTCTTTCATCCGGAAACTGTCATCCAGAAACTAACTTTATCAGAATGGGACTCAAACCATAAAAACTGAAGGATATTCACTACACGTTATTTACCAATGTTGCCAGAACAACTAAGGACTGACCATCAGACTAATCCTCCTTTGGATCTAGTAGGATATATGAGGTAATTTAGGTCGTAATCTAGGTGTTAGCTCGTTTAACGGTAGAATAAACCCATTAATTAAACGTGATGTGCACAAGGGCGTCTAGATTTTCCTGGGGAAATTATGAGGCTTCATTCATAAAGGTCACTGACTATTAACTGCACCTTGTATGTCACAGTTTATGACATCACTGACCAACTTTCAAGTGTACATGACCTAGCAGGGCAAACCACGCAAGATGCAACACTAGCAAACAGGTAAGAGTGAAAACCTTACCTCCTGACTTCATTTGCGACGGAAAATAAATTGATAGTAAAATTCCAGTGATAATTCAGCAGAAGTTAAAACATAAAATTAATTACCACTTTATTCCTCTTAACTTCTTCCTCAGCACATAAAATCACGAGATGAGAAGCATAAACTGTCGGCATATTTATTTTGGTCTCACGAATTTTAAACTTTAAAGCAACACAGTAATGGCGATGTAAGCCAAATCTTTTCTCATTCACTCTAAAACATTCTTTTATCCCCAGTGAAAAAATTATTTCAACATCTCGAAAGATTCCTGTGCACAAAATATACCATTCTTCCTCCTCAGCGTTTTAATAGAAGATATGCGCTTGTTACTTATCCAAAGGAACACTCTCATGTTTCTGAGTTCACGATGCTACTTATAGAAACGCTCAAAATGTGAAGGTCGCACTGTTTTATACAACGCACTGTAGGGCCAAGCTCTCTTTATTCCATCTCTTTTTCGGATTCTCGAACTAGCTTGAAGATTATCTCGTTATTTCAAGTATCTAATTAAAAGTTAATACTGAAACGAAAGACCAAATAACGCAAGCTAATGAACATTACTCCATTTTACCTCAAACTTCTCATTTCTATATTTTAGAGTCCTAATGTACAGAGGATAAAATAAGGACTGCAAAAGGTGCACGGTATGCCTGCATCCATCCCAAACATTTCTATTTCCTCAGCCACGAAGCAGGAGCGGATTAATATGCCTCCGGAAATTCTCGAGCACAAATATTGCAAAAAAAAAAAAAAAAAAACAAGGCGCCACAAAAATAGTAAAGGACAAAAGGATAAAAAGCAATATCTATTTGTTTATTCGTACTGACGGATGAGGGCTGGGAGGGGGCCACTGCAAGATGGATTCACCTTATGAAAACGTCTTTGATATTTCATAATATAACCATCATGCTGCACCATCAACACAATCAACAATTTCCTACCTGTTAAGGCTTAGGAGAAGTTCGGACAAGATGAAACAGACAGAAAGATATATACGCCATTATATGTAGACGAATTAATATGAATTAAAAACCTCTCGACCAAATCAAAAGAAATGAGAGATATCAATGGCTCCATTCCACGTGGAAAATGTTTCTGCTCTTATAAAGCTCAATGAATGATATAAAATGAAACAAAACGGCAAAGAGAGATCAATTTTCAAGTGTCGCCAGGCAACGCAGATAAAACTAAAAGAAGATGAAGTTCAACCGTATTTTTTTCATGTAAAGTGAGGTAAGCTAAAGTCTGACGCTTGTTGCGTAATAAAGAAGCCGATTGCAATGCAATTGGATGTTTCTTGAGTGTACAGACTGTAGTTCGTTTTAATCTCAGGAATGATATGATTGTGAGAGAGAGAGAGAGAGAGAGAGAGAGAGAGAGAGAGAGAGAGAGAGAGAGAGAGAGAGAGATATTTGTGTGTGTGTGTGTGTGTGTGAGAGAGAGAGATGTGTGTGTGTGTGTGTGTGAGAGAGAGAGAGAGAGAGAGAGAGAGAGAGAGAGAGAGAGAGAGAGAGAGAGAGAGGTACCTATATTTAGCGAAATACAGGTACCTGAAAACCAGAATCTCCACTAATGGAAGAACCCCATTTTATTATGCAAAAGATGAACAAGTTCTTAGGAAAACACCCTTAATAGCACCTCCCTGACATTAACTATAAATGACTAGACTTCGTGGAGTTCACAGCCATATTACAACGAGTTGCGCTTATTATTTATACATACCGAGGCAAGTTTGAATTTCTCTCTCTTTCCTCACTACAACCCATTATTGACACCATCTAAAAGTAATTAATAAATATTGCATAATAGAATCTGAACAAATTCAAAGTGACAGTAAGTTTTAGTAAACCCTGTAATGACGGAATTATAATTCTATACTGGACACCTAAATTTTTATAACTTTGCATTATTCATGCTACCTTGCAGGCATGAATAAAACCTTAAACTGTATTAAGGAAATAAAAATGATTTTGACAAAGAGACACCTGCAGGAAGTTAAAAATCTCTAGCGATGATGACAATTTCAGTGGTATTGATGATTTAAACTTAATTCCTAAATGCTGCGAAGTGCATCACAAACCACTGGGAAAGAAAGTAGCTAGTTTTTATGGCTGTGTTATTTGTGACTGCTGCGAGAATTATGTTTGTCTTTGAAAACCAAGGGGAGCTGACCATTTGCTAAACTTTCTAAATATATCTGGGCTTGTGGTTAGCATAAGTGGGCAACCCATAATTCCCAAAGTTTATAAAGTAGATCGGCAAACCACTGAAAAAGATAGTCGCCAATTTTTATGGCAGTTATTTGTAACTTCCGTGAAATCTTGGTTTTCTTTGGAAATCAAGATGTGCTAACCATTTGCAGAACTTTCCAATTTTATCAGGGCTTGTGGCTGGCATAAGAAGACAACCACCTTTCCTACCCCAAATAGAAGACCTAGCTGACACACTAGAAATAGTTAAATTTGAGTAAGTTTTCCACAAAGATGGCTCATCCCCGAATCAGCAGTTAAAGGATGAATGAAAGAGTAACAGTTATTTTGTTTTTGTCTAGACCTACCAGCTTTTTAGAAGACGCGACTTTTAGGTGAAACAGAAATTAGTTTTACTTTTTCACACCGAGATCATCTCTAGCGCACATAACCGTGTTTTTTTTTTTTTAGTCACTGACGCGAGAGACATTAATCATTATTATTTAATAATATCATCATTTTGTCGTGATCTTAAATGGAAAATAAAGTCCACAGCAGTATGTATGTATATTGCTATAAACAGGAAGCTTTCGCCAACTTGATCAGTTGGTCTCTACAGCCAGATTCTGGCTGAAGAGGCCAACTGATCAAGCTGGCGAAACTTCCTGTACATAGCTGTGGACTTTATTTTTCCATTAAACATTATCTTATATTTATAAGGAAATAAAAGAAAGAATACGGTAAAAGTTAGGAGTCCCCGCTATACATAAAAATACGACAGAACTCTTGTCGAAAAAGCTTATAACGAGATTTATGACTATCCAGGGCAAAGGCCGATTATTTCCGCTAACTGCACAGGTCTGGGTAACCGGCACGGTCAAAGAAAACACCATTTTTTTCCCTATACGAATGTAGTCAACACACTATATTCTTAATTCTCTTCACGTAAAAAAAAATTACTTACATTGCAGGGAAAATGTGTGAATACTGAATCTACTGAGGATCTCACTGAGAATTAAAAATGGGTATTTATGGGCAATGTACGAAGAATAATAAAAAAATCGGAGTCGGTGAATCTGCACTAAATAAAAAATCTGTGACTTCAAGAAACTGTCAACGCAACTAGTGTTTATTTGATCACGGATGGTAGTGATACAATGGTGAGCTGCACTGCTTCCTGAAAGCGATGCGTTCTTTTGCATTAATGTGAAAGACTTATTTTTCATTATATTATTACAGTATTTCGTTAAAGGGATTATGTTTTCTGCCAACGTGACATAACGTTGTATGTATGAATGTATGTATGTATGTATGTTTGTATGTATGTATATATAAAGGATTTTTCGAAGACAGCTGAACAACCGTTTCCCAGAATATCCAACTTCTGTCTTTCGTGATAACAGTAATTATTCCCGTTCTACTGCTAAAAACACCTTTTCCTCACAGTGTTATGCAATATACAATAATACATCAAAGATGTGCTCGTGAAAATAAAATTTAAAGTGAAAATATTTCACCGGAGTTGAACTGTTCAGAACATCTGACGACAAACCTGGAGACTTGCAATTAGAAAAACGTTTGATTAGTTTCTGAAGCACACAGTAATAACTAAGGGGTTACGGCACCGCAATTTAATTAACTGACTAAACTAAGAGAGAGAGAGAGAGAGAGAGAGAGAGAGAGAGAGAGAGAGAGAGAGAGAGAGAGAGAGGGGGGGGTGATTTTGTAATCGAGTGTCAGCCAGACCTTATACCAGTTCCAAAAAGATTCTTTTGCGCAATATGATGTTAAGCAGTACTTATGTATAAACCAAGGCAAAACATTTATTCATTCAATGCACTTTCATTTCAGTTCCGAAATTATCGACAATTTTTTTCTTTTCGCTATTTGCTTATATAGGCAACTTGACCTATTCCAGTAAAACAGAGCGAAGTTTCTTAATATGTTGTGCTTTATACAATATATAGCTTCATAACT
Source organism: Macrobrachium rosenbergii (assembly GCF_040412425.1). Taxonomy (NCBI): domain Eukaryota; kingdom Metazoa; phylum Arthropoda; class Malacostraca; order Decapoda; family Palaemonidae; genus Macrobrachium; species Macrobrachium rosenbergii. The sequence goes on from NC_089781.1 coordinate 86,068,300, forward strand.
CTAACATACAGTCAATTATACTATATCCTTTTATTCACGCCGAAATTCGCATATTCTGAGTAATTGTCGCTCTATTCTATCTTGGAAACACTTTATGCCTTTTCAGATTTATTAAAATGTGTATGATATTGTATTTTTTTTCATTAACTAGAATATCTGAGTAGAGACATATTAATAATCAGGAATGTTGGAACAAGTTGGTCACTCCTTCAGCTCTCGGTCTGGCAGACAGTGAAAAAGGGCAACCATGATGAATTTTTTACTTCCTTTTTTGGAAATGTTTTGAAACATAAACATCATCAATAGGCCTGCTACATGAAGAAACAGCCTAAATACTAAACCAAGGTACAATAACCGCAAAACACTTACATTGTCAATAGTGCTTCCTAGTACCTCACATTCAATAAGTACGGCAAGGATGCAACTTGCCCTTCTACTATTTAAACAAGATTCTCTTCCCTGCCCAAACGTCTTTACCTCCGTACCATTAGTACCCTTCTACGTGACCTCTCTTCCGTTGTCAATTTACATGCTGATCGTTCTGAGGAAATCTTCCCCTCATCTCCTCGCCCCTGTCCTGAAACTCATTCTGAAACCCATTCTCAGCCCTGTTTACTCTTGTCTGAAGCAAGTTATGCAAATGGAGACGAGACCCTTCAGTGGGACGTTCAAAGCCCTCATCTAAGGCAAGTTCTGTGTCAGCAATATTTAAGCTACTTTCATCAATACTGGGCCTTGTGAGGAAACGGCTCGATGATGTGAGTCTATCTTATGCTTATCTTTAGCATGAAGAAAAACAATGAGTCTATCTTATACTTCTCTTTAGCATGAAAAGAAACAATGAGTCTATGTATGAACAGACACAACGAGTCTTTGTATGAGCATAAACAATGAGTCTATCTTATAATTTTCTTTAGCATGAACAGAAACAATGATTAACCTAATTTCGGTTAAAGTATGCGGAGCCATCTGTCACATTTCCAATTCTTGTTGGCCTTCCTTTCAATCTACTGGAGTTTCACGATATCTCCTCTGTTAGTGTTGAAATACGCACGAGTTTTGCGGCGAATTCCTTTTGAATTTTCATGTGCCTTTTCAGATTTCCTGAAATCAGTGATTGGTAACAATACGTTTCTATCTGTAATAAAGGTAAACACAGCTAAAGCCTGATTATTGTGATTAATCAGGATTAAGTTTACAAAAAGAGCATTATTATTATTATTATTATTATTATTATTATATATCAATGAAGAACAAAAAACAAGACTATAACGTCATTACCTTGACAAGTAAGGTTCCCCAACATATTCGTCAACAGCTAGCTCATGACGCGAAATAAACAAGCGAGCAACAAAGCATTTCTTGTGCTGTCAAAAATAATCTAATGAACCTGTTGCTTTTTCTTTTATATAAAAAAAGGAAAAAATTCCTTTATGCCACAAAATAAGCTTTAAAGAAACAGCCTCGGAGCGCAAGCATCATATTTCACGTATACAGTCGTTTTATCGAAACTTCATCCAACTTAGATTCAATTTTAACTCAGTAATTATTCGCCCTTTGCGTGCTCTATGTAGCCTATATTGCCTAAGGCATAACTCTCTAAATGTTCTTCATTAGTTGTTGTCTCTATACTATCGGTCTCCTGTCAAGCCTTGCAACCACAGAGCGTAGAGCGTCAATCACTAGAGTGGCGATCTCCCTGCCCAGCGTGTGACCTCCGACGGCCATATTGAAAGGTCTCGGTCCAGCTTATAATACTATACTTTATTATTATTTATTATTATTATTATTATTTTTTTTCCTTTTGATATTATTATTATTATTATTATTATTATTATTACTTGACCCAATTTCACAGAGAAAAATTATCTCACAAAAACAGGTTGGCCTAAGCACTCCAACCATTGTGGTCAAGGCCTAAGCATCTACTCTTGGATCTAAGCAGTGTTTACCATAAATGGTTCCTGTAATTACAGAACTTTCTTTGCAGACAGTCACTAAACACTAACTAAACGGTAATGTACAATCACTAAACACTAACATTCACAATACACTTACACTCACTAAACACTCACACTTACTATACACTCACACTCACTAAACACACACACTTACTATAAACTCACACTCACATTATACACTCACACTCAATAACACTAAACACTCACTGAATACTCAACACTCACTAGGCACTCGCTATACACTAACGATCACTAAACACTCATAAAACACTAAACACTCACTAAATACTCAACCATAAACATTCATTAAACACTAAACACTCACTGAGCATTCACTAAGCACTCACTATACACTAAACAATCACTAAACATTCACTAAGCACTCACTATACACTAAATACTCACTAAACCCTAAATGCTCATTAAATCCCTAAACACTCATTAAACAATAAACAGTCAATGAACATTAACTAATCACTCATTAAACACTCACTAAACACTTACACACTAAACATTCACTAAACACTAATTTTCACAAGACATTCACTAAACATTTACTAAACACTAATTTTCACAAGACATTCACTAAACATTCACTGAATACTTACTAAATATTCATTAAACAATAACATTCACAAAACTTTCACTAAACCCTAAACATTCACTGAATGCTTACACAGTAAACATTCACTGAATATTTAAACACTAAACATTCAATTCACACTAACATGCTCTTAACCTTCATTAACGCTAAACATTCACTAAACACTTACACACTAAACATTAACTAAACCCTACACACTCAGTACTCATTCACTGAATACTTACACACTAAACATTCACTAAACACTAACATTCACAAGACATTCACTAAACACACACTAAACATTCATTGAATACTTAAACACTAAACATTCACTAAATACTAACAACCACAAAACATTTTCTAAATCCTAAACACTCAATAAACATTCACTGAATACTTACATACAAAACATTCGTTAACATTCACAAAACATTCACTAAAACCTAAACTAGACATTCGCTAAACACTTAATCATACACATTTACTAAACACTTACCCACTAAACCCTAAACATTCGCTAAACACTTACTCATTAAACATTAATGATTAAAAAAATTCACAATCGAACTAAGCCCCTATTCAATTTCCACGTTAACATATCTTTAAAGATGGCTGTAAGGCTTTGCAATACCACCCTGGTGGAAGACCACCCAACTACGTAGGTTGCAACTCCAGGTATATGCCATCTATGTTCCAAATGCATCTTGTCCGGATCATTCTTGTCATCCCCGGGGTGATAACAGGGAACCTGGGAATTCCAGAGGCTTCTGGGGCTTTCAAAGGCTTCAAGACAATCTCCAGGCTCTGTAGCCTTTGGATTTCTTGCACAATACTAAAGAGCAGAGTTTTATGGAGAAGAAATCGGAAATGAAAGGCTTTGAAGATTTCTTGGGGGAAAGCCCAGGTTTTTGGAGATGAATAAGCCCAAGTTCTTGGAGACGAATTCTGGAGGCTTCTGGGGCTTCCGAAGACTTCAAGACGATCTCCAGGCTCTGAAGCCTTTGGCAACCCCCATTGAATTCTCCAGGAATGCTTCAGGAGCTGAAGACTGCTTCACAGGATCCTGGAGTTGTGAAGACGTCGTCAAGAGTACCTAGGAGTCTTCTCTCGTCGTCTGGAAATATCTGCATATATATATATATAAATATATATATATATATATATATATATATATATATATATATATATATATATATATATATATATATATATATTCAGTAAGAGGAAATTCATAAGATTACAGACGACGACTCATTAAAGCAAAGAAACTGCTTATGTGTGAGAAAAATAACTCTAAATAATGGTTAACACGATGTTAAAATGATCTAAGACCTTCATGATTTTCTTTGAAGACATTCTGGACTCCTTCAGTCTCCACCTCCTGGGAAAACAAGAGAAATGTCATTCGCGTATGCGCCGAACTCCAAAGTCTCCAGGAACAATCTCCGAGATGCTTCACATCGTCTGGAAGCCTTCAGAGAGAGCAAGTGTCATATTTGAAAAGCTGGGTAAGAGAAAGCAAAGATTATGGTGAAGGGAAGGGTCCGACCCAGGGGCTGCTTCCTCGGAGGAAGGCAGGTATCCTGCCAGGCTGGGGAAGCGGGCCTGGAGAGGGCCCAAGTCCCTTACGGATTGGCCCCAAAAGTCCCCAAGGCTCGCCAGTCTTTTCAGGGCAGCTTTGAAGGGATGGGTCTCACCCAGAGGCTGCTTCCTTGGAGGAAGGAAGGTATCCTGCCAGGCTGGGGAAGTGGGCCTGGAGAGGGCCCAAAAACTTTAAGGATGATGCCCAAAAGCCACAAAGGCTCACCAGCCTCTTGAAGGCAGCCTTGAGGGGAAGGGTCCGACCCAGAGGATTCTTCCTCGGAGGAAGGCAGGTATCCTGCCAGGCTGGGGAAGCAGGCCTGGAGACGGCCCAAGAACTTCAAAATGAGGCCCAAAACCCCCAAGGCTTGCCATTCTCTTGAGGGCACCCTTGAGGGGAAGGGTCCGACCCAGAGGCTGCTTCCTTAGAGGAAGGAAGGTATCCTGCCAAGCAGGTGAAGCGGGCCTGGAGAAGACCCAAAAACTTCAAGGATGAGGCCCAAAAGCCCCCAAGGCTCGCCAGTCTCATGAGTGCAGCCTAGAAGAGAAGAATCTGATCCAGAGGCTGCTTCATCGGAGCAGCACCTCCAGAGAGAGACACACAGCAGAATCAACATTCACTAAGCACTCACTATACACTAAACACTCACTAAACCCTAAACACTCATTAAACACTAGATACTCACTAAACCCTAAATGCTCATTAAATCCCTAAAAACTCATTAAACACTAAACAGTCAATAAACATTCACTAATCACTCATTAAACACTTATACGCTAAACACTCACTAAACACTAATTGTCACAAGACATTCACTAAACATCACTGAATACTTACTAATTATTCACTAAACACTAAAATTAAAAAACTTTCACTAAACCCTAAACACTCACTAAACATTCACTGATACTTAAACAGTAAACATTCACTGAATATTTACACATTGAATATTCACTGAACACTAATATGCACTAAACCTTCACTAAACCCTAAAGACTCACTAAACAACTGCACACTAAATATTCACTAAACCCTACATACACACTACACATTCACTGAATACTTACACACTAAACAACTGCACACTAAATATTCACTAAACCCTACATACACACTACACATTCACTGAATACTTACACACTAAACATTAACACTCACAAGACATTCACTAAACAAACACTAAACATTCATTGAATACTTCCACACTAAACATTCATCAAATACTAACAATCATAAAACACTCGCTAAACCCTAAACACTCAATAAACATTCACTGAATACTTCCACACTAAACATTCACTAAACCCTAAAATAACATTTACTAAACACTTAATTATAAACATTTACTAAACACTTACCCACTAAACCCTAAACATTCACTAAACACTTACTCATTAAACATCAACAATAAAAAAAATTCACAATCGAACTAAGCCCCTATTCAATTTCCACGTTACCAGATCTTTAAAGATGGCTGCAAGGCTTTGCAGCAATGCCCTGGTGGAAGACCACCCAACTACGTGGATTGCAACTCCAGGTATATGCCCTTTATGTTCCAAGTGGATCTTGTCCAGATCATTCTTGTCATCCCCGGGGTGATAGCAGGGAACCTGGGAATTCCGAAGGTTTCTGGGAATTTCCAGAGGCATCTGGGTTTTCAAAGGCTTCAAGACAATCTCCAGGCTCTGTAGCCTTTGGATTTCTTGCAGAATACTAAAGATCAGAGTTTTTAGGAAAAGAAACCGGAGATGAAAGGCTTTGAAGATTTCTTTGGGTAAAGCCCACGTTTTTGGAGATGAATAAGCCCACGTTCTTGGAGATGAATAAGCCCACGTTCTTGGAGATGAATTCTGGAGGCTTCTGGGCTTCCAAAGGTTTCAAGATGATCTCCAAGCTCTGAAACCTTTGGAAAATGACCACTGAATTCTCCAAGAATGCTTCAGGAGCTTAAGACTGCTTCAAAAGGACCTTGGAGTCGTGAAGGAGTCGTCAAGAATACCTAAAAGTCTTCTCTAGTTGTATGGATATATATATATATATATATATATATATATATATATATATATATATATATATATATATATATATATATATATATATATATATATATATATATATCCATACAACTAGAGAAGACTTTAGGTATTCTTGACGAATTCTTCACGACTCCAGGGTCCTTTGAAGCAGTCTTAAGCTCCTGATCAGTAAGAGGAAATCCCATAAGATTACAGATGACGACTCGTTAAAGCAAAGAAACTGCTTATGTGTGTGAAAAATAACTAAGTAATAGTTAACGTGATGTTAAAATGATCTAAGACCTTCCTGATTTTCCTTTAAGACATTTTGGAATCCTTCAGTCTCCACCTCCTGGAAAAACAAGAGAAATGCCATTTGCATATGCGCCGAACTCCAAAGTCTCCAGGAACAATCCCCAAGATGCTTCAAATCGTCTGGGAGCCTTCAGAGAGAGCAAATATCATATTTGAAAAGCTGGGTAAGAGAAAGCAAAGAGTATGGTGAAGGGAAGGGTCCGACCCAGAGGCTACTTCCTCGGAGGAAGGCAGGTATCCTGCCAGGCTGGGGAAGTGGGCCTGGAGAGGGCCCAAGCCCCTTAAGGATGGGCCCCTAAAGTCCCCAAGGCTCGCCAGTCTTTTGAGGGCAGCTTTGAAGGGATGGGTCCCACCCAGAGGCTGCTTCCTCGGAGGAAGGCAGGTATCCTGCCAGGCTGAGGAAGTGGGCTTGAAGAGGGCCCAAGCCCCTTAAGGATGGGCCCCTAAAGTCCCCAAGGCTCGCCAGTCTTTTGAGGGCAGCTTTGAAGGGATGGGTCCCACCCAGAGGCTGCTTCCTCGGAGGAAGGAAGGTATCCTGCCAAGATGGGGAAGTGGGCCTGGAGAGGGCCCAAAAACTTCAAGGATGAGGCCCAAAAAACATCCAGGGCTCGCCAGTCTCATGAGGGCAGCCTGAAGGGAAGGGTCTGACACAGAGTCTGCTTCCTTGGAGGAAGGCAGGTATCCTTCCAGGCTGGGGAAGTAGGCCTGGAGGGGGCCCAAGAACTTCAAGGATGATGCCCAAAAACCACCAAGGCTCGCCAGTCTCTTGAAGGCAGCCTTGAGGGGAAGGGTCCAACCCAGAGGCTGCTTCCTTGGAGGAAGGCAGGTATCCTGCCAGGATGGGGAAG
>NC_089781.1:86078106-86083106 GCF_040412425.1 Macrobrachium rosenbergii
TATATATATATATATATATATATATATATATATATATATATATATACATATCAACAGAAGGATCACAGTGATACTCTTGTTTAGCAAGGCGAAATGTAAATATTTCTACGCATACATTTCGTCTTGCAAAACAAGAGTATCACTGTGGAACATTCTATTGATAATTGAGAAGCATGATACTGTGTTTTTATATTTCATATATATATATATATATATATATATATATATATATATATATATATATATATATATACATATACATGTATATATATATTATATGTATATGTACATATACACACACACACACACACACACACATATATATATATATATATATATATATATATATATATATATATATATATATATTTTCCTAGTCACAGAGCGTCAATCATTAGAGTAGCTATCTCCCTGCCCAGCATGTGACCTCAGGCGGCCATATTGAAAGGTCTTGGTCCAGCACATAGTACTATTATTATTATTATTATTATTATTATTATTATTATTATTATTATTATTATTATTATTATTATTATTACTTGACCCAATTTCACAGAGAAAAATTACCTTACAAAAACAGATTGGCCTAAGCACTCCAACCATTGTGGTCAAGGCCTAAGCACCTACTCTCGGATCTACGCAGTGTTTATCATAAATGGTTCCTGTAAATTAAAGGACTTTCTTTGCATGCAGTTACTAAACAATAACTAAACAGTAATGCACAATCACTAAACATTAACATTCACAACACAATTACGCTCACTAAACACACACTTACTATACACTTACACTCACTAAACACACATACTTACTATACCCTCACACTCACTAAACACACTCACACTTAATAACACTAAACACTTACTGAATGCTCAACACTTACTAGGCACTCGCTATACACTAAACGCTCACTAAATACCCACTGTAACCCAAACACTCAGTAAACATTCTACACTCACTTAATCCTAAACATTCAATAAACACTAAACACTCACTAAGCATTCACTAAGCACTCACTATACAGTAAACATTCACTAAGTACTCACTATACACTAAACACTCACTAAACATTCACTATGCGCTCACTAAACACTCACTAAACCCTAAACACTTATTAAACACTAAATGTTCACTAAACCCTAAATGCTCATTAAATCCCTAAACAGTCATTAAATACTGAACAGTCAATGAACATTCACTAATCACTCATTAAACACTCACCAAACACTTACACACTAAATGTCCACTAAACACTAATTTTCACACGACATTCACTAAACACTCAATAAACATTCCCTGAATACTTACTAAACATTCAATAAACACTAACATTCACAAAACATTCACTAAAGCCTAAACTCTCACTAAACATCCACTGACTACTTACACACTAAATATTCACTGAATACTTACACACTAAACATTCACTAAACCCAAAACACTCACTAAACACACACTAAGCCCTAAACACTCACTAAACACTAACATTCACTAAACCCTAAACACTCACTAAACATTCACTGAATACTTACATACTAAACATTCACTGAATACTTACACACTAAACATTCACTAAACACTAACATGCACTAAACCTTCACTAAATCCTAGGCACTTACTAAACACACACTAAACATTAACTAACTTCTAAATCCCCACTAAATATTCAGTGAATACATACACACTAAACCTTCACTAAACACTAAAATTCACAAGACATTCACTAAACACTCACTTAACATTCACAAAACACTAACATTCACAAGACATTCACTAAACACTCACTAAACATTCACTGAATGCTTACACACTAAACCTTCACTAAACACTAACATTCACAAGACATTCACTAAACTCTAAACACTCACTAAACATTCAATAAATACTTACACACTAACCATTCACTAACATTCACAAAACATTCAGTAAACCCTAAACTATACATTCACTAAACCCTAAACAAAACATTCACTAAATGCTTGCTCATAAACATTCACTAAACACTTACTCACTAAACCCCAAACATTCTCTAAACACTTACTCATTATACATTAACGATAAAAAAAATCACAACCGCACTAAGCCCCTGTTCAATTTGCGGGTTACCAAACCTTTAAAGATGGCCGCAAGGCCATTGTACTGGTATAGAGATCGCAACTCCAGGTGTGTACCCTCTATGCCACAGTGATATCTTTACAGCTATTTAAGACTTGAGGACTAGTCGTTTTGATCGGTCCTTTACAGTAACCGCCATCAGAATGTGCAATTACTCAACTTTCTCCGAATTTCTTGAATTATGTAAACCTGTCCATTATTGAAAGATGGTTTTATTGTGATTAAAGAACCATTTAACCTTCCCATTTCTTAAAAGCGGAGTTCTCATCATTTCAGAAGAGAAGTGTACTAGCACCAGCGTTCGTCCTGAGCATAGACCGAGCTCGATGTGAGCAGCTTTGGAAAATCTTGATCTCCTCACTATTAAACAATAAATAAAAAAAAAAAAAACAAAGTTACTTGCGCATGCACAGGCTGATCGGCTTTACTACAATGTAGAAATTACAATGTAGAAACATAATACCGTTGGAGGTTAGGACGAAATACCAAGTACTCTATTTTCACGTTAAAATTAGTTTTAATCCCAGGGGCGTTCTTCTGTAATGCAATAACGTGGAAACGAGGAGCTGTCACCGAGTCTGGTCTGATTAAATGTTTATTTGACTTATTGAATGTAAACCCTGGTTTACATCAACTGAGTAACCTACGCTTTTGCTGAACAAGAGTAAAATAGACTTTGTCGCTTTTTAGTCTTCTGTAAAAAAAACTATTGTGCCGACTTTGTCTATCCGTCTGCACTTTATTGTCCGCACTTTTTCTGTCTGCCATCAGATCTCAAAAACTACCGAGGCTAGAGGGCTGCAAATTGGTATGTTGATCATCCACCCTCAAATCATCAAACATACCAAATTGCAGCCCTCTAGCCTCATTAGTTTTTATTTTATTTTATTCATGTTTAAAGATAGCCATAATCGTGCTTCTGGCAACAATATAGTATAGGCCACCACCGGGCCGTGGTTAAAGTTTCATGGGCCGCGGCTCGTGCAGCATTGTACTGAGACCACCGAAAGATAGATCTATTTTCGGTGGCCTAGATTATACGCTGAAGCGGCTGTACAGACAAACTCGATTGCGTCGAAGAAACTTCGGAGCACTGTTTACTTGTTTTGTGAAGGGAACGAGATGAAAGATTGTTTTCCAACACAGGTGAGCTGGTGCTGGTAATCTTATTTTTGTGAAGTGGGAAGAACGAGGGTATCACTTGCCTCCGAGGCTCTAAATTTCGAGAAAAAGGAATGAATACTACTCTTAATAGAAATGTCTTAAATAATATTCACAAATATGAATAGATCCCAAACTGTTTCAGCTCAAGTAAAGCCGACCCAATGTTTTATAAGCTTCTTTGCCGAGGTTCAGTTTGATTGAGGTCTGACATCAATGCTACAAAATAACTGTCAGATACTAAAGCAATATGAGGACGAAAAAGTGTGGAATATATATAGCAAGTAAAAAAAGACGAAGTTTCCTCGGCGCATTCGAGAATTCTGTACAGCCGCTGCAGCGTATAATCAAGGCCACCGAAAATAGATCTATCTTTAGGTGATCTCGGTATAATGCTGCATGAGCCGCGGCCCATGAAACTTGAACCCAGGCCCGGTGGTGGCCTGTCCTATATCGTTGCCAGAAGCACGATTATGGCTAAATTTAATCTTGAATAAACTAAAAACGATTGAGGCTTGAGGGCTGCAATTTGGCATGTTTGATGATCGAAGGGTGGATGATCAGCATACCAATTTGCAGCCATCTAGCCTCAGTAGTTTTTAAGATCTGACGGCGGACAGAAAAAGTGCGGACAGAAGCCGGCAAAATAGTCTTCTTTTGAAAACGGAAAGGTGATAAAAGAAGGGCAAAATAGTCTTTGCAACCTTTTTACAGAAAACTAAAAAAAGGAAGAAATGGTGATAAAAGAAGGGATATTAATAAAATGGATATATATTTGTATATTTATAAATATGATGAAAATGAAAAATTATATAAGAAGGAAATATCTATGAAAGGAGCAATATTTATAAAATGTGCCAGAGTAGAATTGAACTAAATACAGTAATTGTCTACAACTGATCACAGACTGAAAGAATCAACATATTGAGCGCGCACATAAACCACTGAAATGTAGCAAGAAATAATAACGTACAACAGAATACATCAGCCACAAGACAACGTTTAACTGTTAAAAAATTGGGTCACTAGTTTAAACAAGCAAAAACTGCGCCGAAGGAATCGAGTTTTCTGTACAGTATATAATGCTGTATGAGCCGCGGCCCATGAAACTTTCAGTCACGGCCAGGTAGTGGCCTGCCCTACTGCGTTGCCAGACACACGATCATGGCTAGCTTTAACCTTAAATAAAATAAAAACTACTGACACCATAGGGCTGCAATTTGGTATGCTTGATGATTGTAGGGTAGATGATCAACATACCAATTTGCAGCCCTCTAGCCTCAGTAGTTTTTAAGATCTGAGGGTGGACAGAAAAGTGCAGAGAGAAAAAGTGCGGACGGACAGACAAAGCCGTCACAATAGTTTTCTTTGACAGAAAATTAAAACAGCATTAATGCTATAATTAAGTATTCTGGTTAAAAACCCTACAGACACGCAGGTTACACAATTCCTGTAAGTTCCTGACAGCATGACAGACCTACAGTCATCGAAACCGTTCATCACTGAAATTTTGTAAAGACCCACACGAAAAGCAGTTTAAACCTTAGGATTCATTGATTAGTTTGCAAGATATGCTGTAACCAGGCAGACTGACAAACAGGCACGGCTCAATGCATAACCTTCCAACTTCGCCAGTTGGAGTGACGACGGCTTTGCAAATAATAACATGTAGAACTATAACTCACAAAACAGAATACAGAACAACTTAGCGGATACAAACAATA
>NC_089781.1:86093106-86115606 GCF_040412425.1 Macrobrachium rosenbergii
TTTGGTCACTCTTCTGCCTCGTTAGTCTCTCACTCTCTCTGCTTATTCTTCAATCTCATTACTCCGTACTCTCTCTCTCTCTCTCTCTCTCTCTCTCTCTCTCTCTCTCTCTCTCTCTCTCTCCCTGTTATTGGTCTTCTTTCTCACCCTCTCCGTTTGCTCTTCAGTCTAGTTACCCTGTTTGCATATCTCTCTCTCATATCGTATGTCAGGACAATTATTTAACTCGATAGTTATGTCCGCATGGGCGCGAATAGTACAAACTGTTGCAGAGATGAGTAACGAAATAGTGCGCTATGTATTCCATCAACGTTTTTTGCCCTTGTGTGTTTATGTGTGAATGTATGTTTATGCGCGCGCGCGCGACGACAGATGATTAACACTGACAGATCATCCTTGTAATCTACGCGGTTAAGAGACTTATTAGGGTGGCATGCTACGTCCATTTAAACATCTGGGAATTTCACGTAGTTCTCGACCTTATGCAGATGCCTTCTTGGGCTAAAAGTCTAATTCTCTCAGAAGTGGTTTTTTTATTTTGTTTTTTATTTATCTAGGGGCAGCGCGGCAGTTATTCATCGTTAGCGTAATGGAACAAGTAATCTTCCTCGTTTTTAATGAAGTCGAAACAACACTTTTCAACCCCAAATGAAGAGGGTAAACAACGGAATAATGATCAAGTCACAGTAACAGTGTGAATTCTCTTCATTGACGAAATTTACTCTCGACCTCATCTTGTTCGTGAGGCTTTTAAGCAATAAGGTTCCTTCTACTTACTTCTGAAAGTGATCGATGTATCTGTTTTATTAAGTATATTTAACAACTCTATCTTTGATCGTTAAAACTGTTTTATTAAGTATATTTAACAACTCTATCTTTGTGAAACAGTTTTTGCCTGGCAAATTTCTACCATAAACGTGCACTGTACTCGATTATTCAACCTGGTTTATCATATGAATAAAATTCAATTTGTTACATCTACGATGGCATATATCCAATAATTTTAGTTTGAAATCGTAGTGGCATCAAAACCTCTATACATACAGCAAAAAAAAAAAAAAACATAAACGGCAGTAAAAATTTACATAAACCACATAACAAAAGACACTAAAGTACAAATAATTTCAATTAGCTAGAATCCGACATTTACATACAATCACACAAAAAAATTACCATTCCGTACACATATAGTATAATAAAAATAAAAGAGGATAATTTCCTAATACAAAAAGTTTCATAATTCCTTTGACTTTCTGTCACGTCAGAATTTCCCGTAAATTCGTGGTGGCAAAACGAATTGTGTCAAGTCTTGGATATCACGTATATATGTTGAATAAACATTTGGCTTACAAAATGACACAGAAAATATATGAAAGGAGCGGAGTAAAACTTCGAATGCAAAATGTTAAGAGAACTCTGGACAGATGACGGATGACGAAATTCACTATCTCAACAACAACAAACAATAATAATAATAATAATAATAATAATAATAATAATAATAATAATAATAATAATAACAAAAAATAACTAAAATAACAACAATAAAAAACAATAATAATAATAATAATAATAATAATAATAATAATAATAATGAAGAAGCAATTCCACTTATGTATATGTACATATATTTAAAGATAAATGTACATATAACTGGATTTGCTTCTCCATTTTAAGACTCATGCTATTATGAGTGTTTTTATTAATAATAATAATAATAATAATAATAATAATAATAATAATAATAAGTGTTATTATCATTATCATTACTATTACTCGACATATATTATTACTATTACTCGACATATGCACATATTACTATAAAGTAAACCAAACAGCCACTGACATACTGAGTAAGATTTCACAGAGCAAAATGTCCAAATGTGATGAAAAAAAAAAAAATACAAATCACGATATGCAAGGCGTGATGAGAATGACGACAACGAACTGCTAAGTGAATAAACAGCAGTCAAAAAAAAATATAAAATAATACAACAAATTAATACAAATGAACACAACAAGCGAACAATAACGACGACAGGCAAAGGAACAAAGAAACCAAAACACAACGAAATCAAACCCACTTACCTAAATCAATGCACCTTGCAGAGGGAATTACCGTGCAAGCCAGAGTAATAATGTTCTGTTTCCCAGAACATAAACATGAGCTTCAACCTGAATTCTCTCTCGGCGAGAACTGCCGGAAGCTAAGAGCTTTAAAAAAAAAAAAAATATCCTCTCTAGGAATTATGCATGACTTGACATGCACGCACCATGTTCGGGATTAGCCGGCTACAAGACTGATGTACAATTTATTTCCCGATCTTTGTGTTTGCGAACGCTGGTCTTGCAATATGTACAGTACTACTGTACTTCGGCTCATGTTACTTTAATGTTGGGTGGGAATGATAATAGCTAAACGTGAAAGCAAACAGTTACATGTACAAACGCACAGTAAGGATTTTGTATTATGAGGTGAAGATTCTATATATATATATATATATATATATATATATATATATATATATATATATATATATATATATATATATATATATATATATATATATAGTCAATTTCAATGAGTGACAAAGCACGGGGGGGTGCGCTCACACACACACACATATGTTTATTTTATTTATTTTATTTATTTATATACAAGGTCGTTGCTTTATTAATCATCGATGAGGCTCTTATGATATATGTGTTAATTATTACATTCATACCTATGACATACATATACAATATTTAGTTATATTTTATCAATATATATATATATATATATATATATATATATATATATATATATATATATATATAATATATATATATATATATATATATATATATATATATATATATATATATATATAATATACATATACTGTGTATACACACATATAAATATATAAATTAAATATATATCATAAAAGCCTCAACGATGATTAATAAAGCAACGACCTTGTATATAAATAAATAAAATAAAACAAATAATTAACTACATAAAATAAATAATTAAACAAATAAATAAACACAAAGGGAATGAGACGACACCAGAAGCTACCATTGCAACACGGAATACAGCGGAGAGTCATATAACTTTACGTGCCACGACATGAGAGAGAGAGAGAGAGAGAGAGAGAGAGAGAGAGAGAGAGAGAAGCAAAGCGAGTTGACGTAACGATCTGAGAGAATTTTTTCCCCCCCAGCCCCAAGAGCCAAATGATGGTGTTGAAAGATAAGAGAATATATTTTCTTTAATTTTTTTTTTCTATCTCGTTCTCTTTCCCGGTAATGAATGTCGGTACGAAAGGCGATCCAACCCCTCGACGGGAGCTAGATGGCTCTCGCAGCTGGATAAGCAAAGAGGAAGGAGGTTACACGATGACGAAGACAACAAACTCCGATGTTTAGGAAGCGTCGCGAACAGATAGGGAGAGGGGGTGGGGGGAGGAGATGGGAGAGGGAGAGGGGGAGATGAATTCCGGCAAGAGCGATTGCAGGTTGTGCTTACGTCCTGTTTTCGTCTTTGTGCACATAAATTAGGATAATGCCTTCGGGAATTTACAAGGCATGGTGAAGAGGTGAGAAGATTTAGGCTCATGATATCATATCCCTGAAGAGGAACAGGTTAAACCACGAAATATAGGGGATGGGGGCATTTTTTACTTCAAAAATTTTCTTTGGTTACTTTCAATATATCTCATTTCTTATCTGTTTTTAGTTTTCTGTAAAAGACACTATTGTGACGGCTTTGTCTGTCCGCCCGCCCTCAGATCTTAAAAACTACTGAGGCTGGAAAGCTGCAGTATGTTGATCATCCACCCTCCAATCATCAAACATACCAAATTTTATTTAAGGTTAAAGTTAACCATAATCGTGCATCTGGCAACGATATAGGACAGGCCACCAGCGGGGCGTGGCTAAAGATTCACGGGCCGCGGTTCATACATCCTTATACCGAGACCACCGAAAGATAGATCTATTTTCGGTGGCCTTGACTGTACACTGTACAGACGCATTTTTTACTTATGATTTGGATAAACGCCAGTGTTTTAATAAAATCTTGCCATGTGTATCATACAAAATAGAAAGATACAGTAAAGCTTTATCGTTTTTTCTACTCTTAATCTACTATTACTGCTTTCGAACATTTAAAACATATCTTTATATTTCATTAGCAATAGAATCCTAACTTGAAGGAAAGGACCTCAGGTGTTTGCTGAACCACTCTACACCTAGACTCTCAAATATATGCAGTTTTTCCTACCCAAGTACAGGCATATAAATATCAATTTATATACATGCATATTTAGACACAACTCACACATATTTAAAAACAACACAAACATACACAGTTTCTGTACGAGAAATTTTTGTTATTGTATGAATCTTCTCAAGATCCTTCAATTTAATCATGTGCATGTGAACAATTCTATGAAGGCAGAAAAATGCAAAAACGAGCCACTCACTCATTTACAAGAATATTTGGCATAATTTTACTTATCTGTCGAAAGTAATTCAAGTCAGACGTTATTCAATCCGTCAAGGAACAAAGGCATACTTAAAAAATAGCATGTCAATATGCCATAACTTTACAAAATATATATAGATTGAAAGGATGAAAGTATGACTTCCGTACCATCAGCAAACAAGTCGTTTGCTCTATGATTAATGTTTGTGGTACTCTTAATCAAAAATTAAAAATACTTGAGGGTACTAATTAACCAGCAGCGAAATCCTCACTGCTTGTTATTTGAAGGGACGATAATGTGTTAGGAAACAGAATCTCGGGATATAAATCTTTTTCACCTTTAAAATGATTATTCAGTGAGTGATCCGTTTCTAAGGATTCCTTTGTCTTGAACAAACAACAAGAGTAAAGAAGCCAAGGAAAGTTCCCAGGTGTCATTATTCGAAAAAGGTTAAATAATCTCAGAACAATATATGGTTTCATTTACCCCGAACAAAGGGAACGGATTGATCACCTCGACGGAGAGAGAGAGAGAGAGAGAGAGAAATATCAGTTATACGTACGTACGTATCCATACATACATATTTTATATATAAATATATATGCACATATACACATATATATACTGTGTGTATGTGTGTGTGTATGGGCTAGCAATCTCACCCTAGACACTTGCTGAGAACCAGGAGGTTGTTCCCTTCTGGCGCAACCCCTTCGAAATGGGGAAAAGTACACACACACACATTATACACATACACAGACAAATATAATATATATATATATATATATATATATATATATATATATATATATATATATATATATATATATACATTTATATATATGTACTGTATATATATGAGGAAAAGTTTGTTAGGCAATGGTAGAGATATGTTAGATTAGGTGTAGAATTGATAAAATAATGGCTACAATAGTAGGAAAAAGAGAGGTTGGAGGTGTATTTTGATTATTATGAAAATTCCCAAAAAAGAATACTTACTAAAACTTCTTTAAATTCTGTATCACTAACCTTAGCCAAGTTTTCGCATACATTGTCTGTACACAGTCTTCTAATTCTTTTATCTCTCACTAGTGTTAATTCCATTTATGGCCAGACAGTGAACCCTTACCCTTCAACTCAAATAACATTCGATTTACTCAACCATTTCAACTAGGAAAAGATCAGATATATATCCAACCCTACTCCTCTAACCACCAGAATATAGAATTTAGGCCAAAGGCCAAGCACTGGGACCTATGAGGTCATTCAGCGCTGAAACGGAAATTGACAGTAAAAGGTTTGAAAGGTGTAACAGGAAGAAAACCTCGCAGTTACACTATGAATCAATTGTTAGGAGAGAGTGGAAAGTAAGATGGAAGAAAGAATATGAAAGGAGGTACAGTAAAAGGAATAAAAGAGGTTGCAGCTACGGGCCGAAGGCACACTACAAAGAACCTTAAGTAATGCCTACAGTGCACCGCATGAGGTGAACTGACGGCTCTACCCCCACCCCCTACGGGGCCTCTAACCATTACAGTTATTTACTGTCTCTCCTACTCTGTACAGACACGAAATCTATTACATTTTTAACATCGACAATATCCTTGTATTTAATCACATCGTCCCTTATTTGGCAAAGGGTCGAATATGCATTTTTTGTCTCTTGAGGTAACTGCATCGACGGTGATTTTATCATTTAATTCTTGTTTCGGCAGAGTATCAAATCTGTCACCCTTACCATACATCTTGAATGGTGAGAGACAAACTTGAAGCTTTGTTGAAACAAAAAGTCTTTTAAAATCTCTATCGATTCAGTTATTTCAAGAAACTGAAAAAATGCATAATCGACACGTCAGAAATGGTACGACATACTCCTGCAACAAAACCCCATTCGGAATTACTTTTTACTGGATAATCTGAACACAAATTAACTCCAGGCGTTGTAGACTCAACAACTATGACCTCTCCCGTGATACCCTACGTTTACACTCATATCACCTATCTCAACCACCAGTTTCCTTTCTCCAAGCAAAACCAAGCCTATACTTTTCTTTTTTTATGGACCATGCAAGTTTTCAGTCCTACGAGACAATTTCTCACACAAAACACTTACACTTTCACATTTGTACGCTTTCACAAGTTCTCTGCATTCCTGAATCAAGAGAGCCTGCCATTTCTAGTACAACATTGCTCAACCTTACCAAAAAACATATTAATCATTAAGCTCACCAGACGTCAACTGACTATCGAATACTGTAATAGTTCACCGCATATATCAACCAACTGCACTTGAATTTTTCATGGAACGGCCCTAAACTGCTTACAAAATATATACTTATATATATATATATATATATATATATATATATATATATATATATATATATATATATATATATATATATATATATATATAATATATTATATATATAGTATATATATGTATATATATACAGTATATATATGTGTAAATAATATATATCTATATAATATATAGTATATACATAAATATATATACATATATATATAGTCATAAATATGTAAATCAAGAGTTTTTAATTAGTCGTTGAGCTTTGGCTTCTACAATAAAATACCGCCACTTCCATGGAAAACCCACCGCACAGATGTATACGAAATAAGGCGAGCCCAGACCGCAGACTTATTAATCAGTTTATGCTGTTAACCAGGGTTCACAAGAACGGGCGGCACTGTAACTGAAACCCATTAGCAACATTAATCAGAGGTAACGTTGCATCCAGATTAGTGCAAAGGCCACGGATTTGTATTTCATTCCCAAAACGTGATACATATATATACATATATATTTATATATATATATATAGTATATATATAAATATTTATATAAATATATATATATAATTTATGATATTTATCTATATATAATTTATATATATATATATATATATATATATATATATATATATATATATATATTATATATACATGTGTGTGTGTATTCTTACTGCACTGAGTTTTTATTAATTTGTTGTTTCAATGTACGAGCGAATAACAATACATTCTTCCAAAACTCACTGTAAATATACAAATGATTGAGCAAAGACACACACACATACATATATATACATGCATACAAACATACATCTTAGGCAGACTGAACTGCTCATATATCAAATGCAACAGAATACCAACATGCACATACACATACATACGCTAAAACACAAACGCATGAACCTTACACGTTCTACCCAAAAATATTAATGAAAACAAACTTGCAGCACAAACCTGTTAATAAAGAAATCCCGGGTCCTGCCCGACAGTAAATAACATTAAAGCGCCATTTGGCGCAGCCTGAAAACTCATTAAATGATACACGAGAGAGAGAGAGAGAGAGAGAGAGAGAGAGAGAGAGAGAGAGAGAGAGAGAGAGAGAGAGAATGGAAGTCCAGTTGTATGTGCCAATTTCTCATATTCAGAAAGACTCGGAGAGATATGAAAACCATTTTAGTTGCATAAGCAACCAATCTGGATACGACCCAGATGTTGGCAGTTTTAGAAAAATCATCGTAAGGAAACAACCAAAATGCTAGTAGAGTAATAAGGAGTCTTCACTCCTTTCCCAGGAAGCAATAAATAATTCCTGCATTGGAAAGCTACTGCTAATGCCTTGCTACAAAATTTATTCTGTTAAATGAATAACCTTTAATCCTTCTTCTTCAAAGGCAAGACTGAGTTCCAGGTAGACGTTCTGAAAATGGTACTGCACAAATCTAGCAGGCAAAATATAAGCTTTGGGAGATTTCCTATATTGCTTGAAGCTTTACGAAATTTGTGCAATAACACAAGGAATGCTTAATCAATTTTCACATAATCCACATCAATCCCCAGGTAGAAATCTTCAAAATCAACAAAAAATATATATACATAAATATTTTTTTTGAAAATTACAAAGTAATTAACATTTAACTGAATGGAGAATATATATGTATTATTAAAAAAAAATTCAACGTGAATCCAATTTTAAGATACAGAGGAATTGCGTTCGTTTCCAATCCCATGCAGCACCGGACGAAGTAATATACAACAATGTTCTGGAAAACCAATTTGTGTCTTCTCCCTTCCCCTTTACCTTTGTGTATTCTCCATTATATATATATATATATATATATATATATATATATATATATATACACATATATATATATTATTTGTGTACATATATATATATATATATATATATATATATATATATATATATATATATATATATATATATATATATATATATATGCACATATATTATAATCATACATATATGTGTATATTTATTTTATATACATACATACATACATAAACTTATATATGTGCGTCTATACACCGTCTCCTTCACTTTGCTGACACCGATAAATCTGCTGGGAATATGGTCTATACCCCAATAAATGGGCTTATGTACCGTCACTATGTGGTACTTACAGGCGGTCACCCAAGTATTGACAAGACTCGACATTGCTTACCCATCAAGACGACTTCCCTTATCCTAGAACTTGTGGTCTAGCAAAGATCTTTCTTTCCTCGGCAGCATTTATAATGACCATCGGTGAAAAGTTAAAGTTAAGTATACCTTAGTTTAACCAGACCACTGAGCAGATCAACAGCTCTCCTAGGGCTGGCCCGAAGGATCAGACTTATTTTACGTGGCTAAGAACCAATTGGTTACCTAGCAACGGAAACTACAGCTTTTTGTGGAATCCGAACCACATTATAGCGAGAAATGAATTTCTATCACCAGAAATAAATTCCTCTAATTCTTCATTGGCCGGCCGGAGAATCGAACGCGGGTCTAGCAGAGTGCTAGTCGAGTACGATATCAACCCGTCCAATAAGGAACTGACTATCGGTGAGAAAAGTTAACTCATTATACTCACAGGAGAACGCACCTTATTTTACGCACGAAAAATGATTGGTAACTTTAGCTTTTAATTATCAACCAATTTTTTTTAGCTGAAAAGAATGTATGAAAAAAATTTTGTTACATTATCCAGAGCAAATGGAAAGCATGTTCTTGTAATCTATAATTCTGGTTGTTTTTTATATAATTATCAAAGTTATTTTTAGTAGAAACAGCATTCACAATCATCTTTAAAATGCTCAACATTAACTGCAGCGATGCAGCTTAAAGAGACAAAAAATACATAAAAAATATATTGTCCTCATACCTTTCAATAACAATACACTTTTCATGTCTTTTTTTTGGGGGGGGGGGCTGGGCGAATTTTACGAGCTCGCAATTAAATCCCAGGCCATTCCGTGTATTTTCCCCTGTAATAAATAAGGGTATCAACTGGATCCTCAGTCTTTTATGGGATAAACGAAACTACAGAACTGAAGTGGAATAATATTCAACCGGATCATCAAGAACTGGAGAAAAAGATGGATTCGGAATATTAGATATTTAATGCACTTTCTGTTATTTTTAAGTGTATTCTGGTGACTGCATAGCTTTCATTCCTGTTTCGTATTGACTGATAAGACACGCTGTAATTTCACGTGATACATTTTTTATATTAATGTCGATATCTACCTCAGCAACAATTACTGCCTTCGAAGTCGTTTAAATTACGCTTTTCAAATATTTTTTTAAAAATCACAATACTTTCTAAAAAGATATGTGACATTTACGTTCTTGTCTGATATAAACCTTAGCTACAGCGCTTATCTCGTTAAGCATATGGCAAAGTTTCAGTGCTTTTGCAATAATATTGCACTTAGAATATATCAAATTCATTACGATGCTTTGTATCTCTTATTTAGGAGCCTCAACTGAACGTTGAGCTCATTATCAGGGCTATGCGATACACAGTAAAAACAACCATTTGGAAACACATTATATATAT
Organism: Macrobrachium rosenbergii; assembly: GCF_040412425.1. Lineage (NCBI taxonomy): Eukaryota > Metazoa > Arthropoda > Malacostraca > Decapoda > Palaemonidae > Macrobrachium > Macrobrachium rosenbergii. The sequence goes on from NC_089781.1 coordinate 86,103,455, forward strand.
ATATATATAAATAAATAAATAAATACATACATACATACATATATATATCTGAACACCATATTTTCGTAAGGTTATATTGGTATTGCTCACTTTACTATAAGATTGCACTCCGTGGGAGGTTTGTGAAATACTACCTTGGGTATCTTTAACATGATTTAGGCTTTGAATAATTCTGAAGATGGAGCTTCGAATGATGAGGGGGACTTGTGAACCCGCAGGTGTCATTAAGCATTACATGAATCACACCCTGCCCCCAGCAAAAAAAAAAAAAAATCCCGGCCAAAAGATAAACAAGAAAATTCAGCCAGCCCCAATATATATATATATATATATATATATATATATATATATATATATATATATATATATATATATATATATATATATATATATATATATATATATATATATATATATATATATATATATATATATATATATATATATATATTATGCTCTCTCCTTTCATGTAAAAATATTAAAGCATGGATTACAGCTCTCTCCTTTCAACTTTCTGGGAGCTCGATTCCAGCGTTCTCTTTTCCAATTCAAGAAAGCTAACTTTCTACCTCCTTTTCAACTTCCTCTAAGCTTAATTTCAACCTTCCCATTTGCAACTTCGAGAAAGCTTAATTGCAAACTTTTCCTCTGGAGCTACCAGAAAGCTTTGATATAGTCTTTTCCTTTTGAATTTTCAGTATGTTAAGACTATAGCCTTCTTTTAAACTTTACAGTCTACTTCCTTATTTTTGGGGGCAAGACTAGTTGATTGTAACATATACTTAGCTTATGTGTAGGTCACCTTGGGATTGCATTTAGTTACCCTAATTCTCTTGCCGTTCTATTAATCTCCATTGCTTTTCAATTCTGTCTTTAGTCTCCCTACTATTCTTTACACACGGTTCAGAGTTTCCAGTCTGTCCTTAAAAATAAACATGAGTGTGAAAGCATAGGTAGAACGAAGCACGACAAAACAGTTTCCCCTTCAAATGCTAAGCCGCCGCTATCAAAATTCTTCTTAGTGCACACGACCGAATAATTTTACGTGAAACAGGAAAACCTGTGGGGCGGAATTTCACAGCATTTATCACTGAAATGGAGAGGGAGAGTAAAGATCAAGCATAAGAGAAGCTTTCGCAAAGACGATAAAAGAAATCCGAAGAGGATTAAGAGCGGAGCAGAAAAATAAAATCTGCTGGAAATAAATAAAAGAGGATGTGGTTAATCTCTGGAAGGTGCGGGCGAAGGATGGAATAACGGGGAAAGTCTGGAAGCGTAGAAACTGCAGAACTAAAAAGAATAACAAAAGAGTCGAAGGGAAACAGAAAAGATTGGGAAAAGTGGAGGAAAAGGTCTCAGAATTAAGTGAGAAGGGTTTCAGAGGTGGGAGGAATTAGAAAAGGTTCTCAGAAGTGGGTAAAAAGGGAAAAGGACCTTAGAAGTGACGAAGGGGAAGGGGAGGGGGAGGGAGATACTAGAAAAGAGAAAAAAAAAGAGTAAAGGGTCTTAAAAGTAAGGAAAGAAAGGCAGGAGTATTAGAAGTGGGATAATAGATCAAAGATCTTAATTCAAAGAGGGAAAAGACAGGGAGGGGCCTTAGAAGTGGGAAAAGAGAGGAAAGGTCTAAATTAAAAGTAGGAGAAAACGGGGAAAACAGAAGGAGAGGCCTTAGAAGTAGCGACCAGAGCAGGGTCTTAGAAGTGGGGGAAAAGAAAGAGAATCATCTTAAATGATAGGGAAAGAGAGGGGTTAGAAACAGCTAATCTTATTGCAACAATGACTGAAAATAAGGAAAAAATATGAGTAGTGCAAGCAAAGAAAATACGCTAAATGTATTGTAAGAGCAGTGACCCGGACGAATAGCCCTTGATAACTGCTGATGACGAGACGCGAGGATGGTATTGAAAACAAGCAGAGGGTAGATGTGTAAGAAAGCGAAAAGCCTATACTGAGGTTTCGTTAACATACAAGACAAAGTGAAAAGTTTTATACTGGTTTGTAAAAGTATGCCCGTCAGTCTGATAGGTTGTAATATAAACATCAAAATCTCCTCGACTTGTTTCCTCTCATGGTTATTGCTAGTTTATTTACTTTTGTTTACCTTTGACAGTTTTTTCACCGCAAGTATTTGAAAGGTTGAAATACTCTACCCAAATACGGAAGGAAAGATACTAGGTACTTATTCACAGAAAGCTAGGATCAGGCTTCATAATATAAACGCTTGTTACCCCCTATCATGAGAGAGAGAGAGAGAGAGAGAGAGAGAGAGAGAGAGAGAGAGAGAGAGAGAGAGAGAGAGAGAGAGAGGTTCGAAACGCTGTGAGCTTTGAAATATTAACGCAAACCGAAGACGCAGTTTTACGCTGACACATTAACCCTATTTTTAAACCTCAAAGAAACAATAAACTTTTCTTATCCAAAAATTCCCAAGAGGTTTATAAAATCTATCCGAAATTCCCAGAAGAATCATTCCAACGGCAATTTCATACCCCACCAAGAATAACAAAGTCATCAAAGGAATAAAAACCAGCTGTTCCTAAGTGACTGACGCAGCCTATAATTTTCCGGCCACAAATGGAAGCAAAACATGAATCATTTGGCTCTGCTTCTGTAATCTGACCGGCCACGCTCACGCGATTATCGGCTGGAATTTATACGCCAATGCGTCGGTATTCCTTATTTTAGCTTCGAGTCGAAGGTGGATTTCGGCTGATTATTCGAAAAGCGACTTGTTTGTGTCCTTCTTGGAGAATTAAATTGAAAACTACTGTATATACTTGGGATAATTTCTTGAAAACGGATGTAAGCTCTTCTTTTAAAATTGAAAACGGATGTACGCCCTTCTTCTAAAATTGGAAACCGGTGTAAGCTCTTCTTTTAAGATTGAAAACGGATGTACGCTCTTCTTCTAAAATTGGCAACCGGTGTAAGCTCTTCTTTTAAGACTGAAAACGGATGCAGGCTCTCGTTATAAATTTGAAACGGATGTACGCTCTTCTTTTAAAATTGAAAACGGATGCACGCACCTTTCAAAACTGAAAACCGATGAACGCTCTTCTTTTAAAATTGAAAATGGATGCACGCTCTTCTTTCAAAACTGAAAATGGATGTACACTCTTCTTTTAGAATAGAAAACGGATGTAAACTCTTCTTTAAAATTGAAGATGGATGTATGCTCTTCTTTCAAAATTGAAAACGGATGTACGCTCTTCTTTTAAGATTGAAAACGGATGTACGCTCTTCTTCTATAATTGGAAACGGATGTAAACAATTCTTTTCTAGTTGAAAACGGATGTACGCTCTTCTTTTAAGAACGAAAACGGATGCAAGCTCTTCTTTCAAAAGTTAAATCTTAAAATCACTGAACATACTTCCTATACTATTCGACAATTAACATACATTCTTCTGAAAATGGTATCGCTTATTTTTCGTAATACCTTTTATAAATCTCAAACCCATTGGTCGCGTGATGTCTTTCGGGGATTCATTTCCATATTAGACACTGCTAACTCTACAGTTTCATTTGACATTAATTACAGAAATATATTAGAATAATGTGTTTGATATTAAAAACACAAGAGAGAGAGAGAGAGAGAGAGAGAGAGAGAGAGAGAGAGAGAGAGAGAGAGAAATTCTTCACTTGGATAATATTGCATGAACATTACTTTTAGCTGACAATAAAGTGGACGGTGCACAGATTCGACAGAAAATTTGTTCAAAAACTTCGGCTATCGAGGAGCTGACATCGCCAAAATAAAGCTACCCTCGTTCCTCAAAGGAATACAGTAAGCACTCTCTGAAAGGAGTGACAAACGAGCTGCTGGACTGAGCTTGCTCATTTGTCAAAATAGCATTCTACGAGCAATTTTATTTCCTTTCATAAAATGGTTTTCGTATGAAAGTACTGAACTGTTATTACTTCATAATAAAATTAAAATAACATAACCATCCTCTCGCATGCTCCGAATGGAAAATATCACTTCACCTGACAATTGCATTAAAAAATGAAGGATAAAAATAGCTAGTAAAACCCACCTTGATTTGGCCATTCCAGATTAAAGAAAACTGGACCATAAAAACAAAACACTGTGATTGTTATATCCTTCTACTGCAAGCATATTCCAGTATAACTTTTAGAAATTTTCCGTAAACAGGACAAAAACCAGTCTGAACTTAAGGAACCAAAACATTTGGAATAAAATGACCATCTCTACGGCGAAAAAAAATGAATGAATGTGTAGCTTCAACATTTTGTGTATCCACTGTTTTATCAACTAATCTTCAAGACAATATAAAAGGCTGCCAATTTTGTTAATGGTTCCATGACCTCTCGTACATGGATATACTGGATACGCCAATTATAATTTAGCTTTGCATTTCGGGATCAATGCTTATGGCATCGTGCCAAACTGGTAATCATCGAAAAAACAAATGGCCAATTTGCAACCAATATCCATCCATGATAAATGATTATGGTGGAGCGCCCGTGAGACCTCAGTTCATAGTGTTTCCCACGATGAAAAATGACAACAATAATAATTATAAAGATATGAAATAAAAATGTTTCCCATTATTATAATGATTATTCCAGTGAAAAGAATTCATACTGTAATACCTGAAGCTCCTCACTATTAGCTCGAACGATACCAAAACATTAGTCAAAATAGCAGTAGCCATTATGATAACAGTAAAACTGGGAATAATGACATTATTAACATTAACTATTATTATTATTATTATTTCTAGTTTTACACCGATTATTAGGACGGATAGGTTGCCAAATAATACATTTTGACTTACATTATTGTTATTTTAATAATAATAATAAAAGTGACAATAAAATGAAAGAAAATTACATCCATAAACTTGTTTTATCGTCATTGCTGACGGTACATCTCACTACTAATACCACTACTACTACTACTACTACTATTTACAATAATAATAATAATAATAATAATAATAATAATAATAATAATAATAATAAATAATAATAATAATAATAATAATAATCTTTTCCAGTTCTGCGTCAACTACAGAACCTAATATGGTTCAATATCATACATTCTAAAAAAAAAAAAAAATACCTGAAGCTCAGCTTAAGAAATAAAACCAGATTCCTTTAAAGTTCAGAAACGGAGGAAACCAGATCTGGATAAAAAGAAAACACTATGAATTAGTTAACACGGCAAGAAATGAACTTGACACGCGTAATCCACACAGCTCTCTAATTTTCCCTCAGTAATTTAAGGGTAGATTGTTTTCTCTCTCTCTCTCTCTCTCTCTCTCTCTCTCTCTCTCTCTCTCTCTCTCTCTCTCTCTCTCTCTCTCACACACACACATGGGCGCTCGCGCATGTACACAGGAACACAGCATCAGAAATTTATCTCTTTCTCACACATACACAAACGCATACACACGCACACATAGCAACGAAAGATTATTGCGGATAATTCTCTCTCTCTCTCTCTCTCTCTCTCTCTCTCTCTCTCTCTCTCTCTCGTGAGGAGGCACCTTCGCAGAGCTATAGATATAAATGGAAATATACAAAAAATAATGTAATCACACTCGTAAAAAAAAAAAACTATTCATAATCCTTGAGGGAAAAAATTCTGTAAAACGCAGTTCTTAAAAAAAACAGCTTTATGAACGTACCGGCGGGCAAAAAAATAAAAAAAAGTATCACAACAACACTGAAAGACATCGGCTTCCTTTGATCTTGCGGTGGCATTAAAATAATTAAGCAAAAAATCCAAGTCCCTTCGTAAACAGGGAATTTACTTAATGCCACTCCTAAAAAAAAAAAAAAATATGAGCGCTGGCAGTTCTTTTCTTTTAAGAGTATTCGTGAGATTCTCCCCATTAATGAATTACATAAAATTACAGTTTTCTAACCATATGAAAGCCTCAGCAAAGCACAGCTTTTCATAAATATATTTTCATTTTTTTTTCGTCTCAACTTGTTCAAGTCTAATTAAAAAGGATTATAAGAAACAGAGGCCTATCAAATATCCCCGTTTTGTTTCAAAAGGTCAGATTACAACATACGAGTTTAAAAAGGTATATCACAGTTCCATTAATTAGGAACGCAATCCCTTATCAACCTTCCATCAAGTTAATATTAAAAGCATTAACGAAAAAACGACCTATAGTATTGTGGATAAATTAATGTTCAGTATTACATAGCATCTGTATTTCAAGAACTCCCAGGTAATATCAGCTCTAAGAACACCCGGTAATATTAGCTAAAAAAAAAAATGTTGGTAATATCAGCTTCGAGTTAATATACATTATACGCTTTTGGAAAATTGCCGTGCAGTAATACCCACTGATGAAACACTACAGAGCTTATTAACATGAAGTGTCATCACGGGATACGGTAAGTTGCCATGTCGTTTTTTAATACAAACAATATCCGAAGCAATTTCGTGGGAGGCGAATGAACCTTCATGTCGCATAATTCAGCTAAGGAATCGTGACGCATTCAGGAGTGATTAAGATAACTGCTTGATATTAATATTATTAACGTTCACTTAAGAGGCTCAGACACATAAACTTGATAGAAAGGACGGAAATGAGTGCCTTTTTTCTTCATTATTATTAATAAAATATGTCGTGTCTCATAAGGATTATTCCCTGCTTTACTCCTTACTTTAGTACTGAGTGTTTAAAATAAATGAAGTTGCTCATATAATGACTATGCTTAATGCACTTTCACCATAATAATAATAATAATAATAATAATAATAATAATAATAATAATAATAATAATAATAATAATAATAATAATAATAATAATAATAATAATGATTATTATTATTATTATTATTATTATTATTATTATTATTATTATTATAAATAATAATAATAATAATAATAATTATTATTATTATTATTATTATTATTATTATTATTATTTCACAATAGATGCCAAAATCGACCAAGACTAAAATGATATTCCCCTTTTACTGCAAATATAACTACCTTTAATTTCAATAGTACAATCGTAAATGAAAACGTTGTATCTACCTGTTTGTAAACAAAAGCAGAACGTTACTCGAAATCCCTCGCATAAACCTATGATGGCGCCGACATACTGTATGATGATGTTGACAACATACAACGTACAGTCCACCAAACCGTACACTGCTCACATGTGCTTTGAGAGGCACACCGTAGGCAGTAATAAGTTGTTTGGCCCCAACAGCACTGCTCTCTGTCCATTGCTTTTTCTTCCTTTCCCTCTGGCTATTTCCTACCTAGATGTTCAACTTCTTTAATTTAATTTTATTTTAGCTTTCATTTTCACCCCTTAGGCCAAACTCTATAAGAATCAGATCTGACGGTGTGGTCTGTTAAAAATGCCTTGTAATAATAATAATAATAATAATAATAATAATAATAATAATAATAATAATAATAATAATAATAATAATAAATTTCTCAATTTAGTATACAGAAGTAAAAACAAAATCGCTAGAATACCAACCACCAAAACGAGCTTCCAGGCAACTAAATACAATGTTTGTCAATAAAATAAGCTTGCATCTTAACTTATACTGACGAATAAAAAATAATGAGAATCATAGTGACAAGTATACTCATGAAATTACACCTACGGTTATTTAGTTCTCAATTGAGCTTTTGGAGTAAGGAAACCTTAATTCTCAAGTGAGCATTTGGGATAGGGAAACCTTAGTTTTCAAATGAGCTTTTGGAATGGGGAACCTTAGTTCTCATGTGAACCGCTGGAAATGGGAAACCTTAGTTCTCAAGTGAACTTTCGGGGTGGAGAAACCAACATCTAAAGTGAGCTTTTGGAATGGGGAAACCTTAGTTCTAAAGTGAGCTTTCGGAGTCGGGAAACCTTAATTTTCAAGTGGGCTTCTGGAATGGGGAAACCTTAGTTCTCAAGTAAGCTTTTGGAATGGGGAAACCTTGGTTTCCAAGTGAGGTTTTGTAATGGGGAAACCTTAGTTCTCAAGTGAGTTTTTTGAATGGGGAAACCTTAGTTCTCAAGTGAGCTTTTGGATGAGGAAACCTTAGTTCTCAAGTGAGCTTTTGGAATGAGGAAACCTTAGTTCTCAAGTGAGCTTTTGGAATGAGGAAACCTTAGTTCTCAAGTGAGCTTTTGGAACGGGGTAAATCTTAGTTCTCAAGTAAGCTTTTGGAATGGGGCATACCTTATTTGTCAAGCGAGCTTTTGGAATGGGGAAACCTTAGTTCTAAAGTAAGCATTTAGAATGGGGAAACCAACAGCTAAAGTGAACTTTTGGAATGGGGAAACCTTAGTTCTAAAGTAAGCATTTGGAATGGGGAAACCAACAGCTAAAGTAAGCATTTGGAATGGGGAAACCAACGGCTAAAGTGAGCTTTTGGAATGGGGAAACCTTAGTTCTCAAGTGAGCTTTTGGAATGGGGAAACCTTAGTTCTCAAGTGAGCTTTCGGAATGGGGAAACCAACAGCTAAAGTGAGCTTTTGGAATGGGGGAAACCTTAGTTCTCAAGTGAGCTTCTGGAATGGGGAAACCAACAGCTAAAGTGAGCTTTTGGAATGGGGAAATCAACAGCTAAATATCTCCACATACAAACGCTCAAAGATACATCTCTAACTTTACTTAAAAATTAATAAAAAAAAAAAATAGAAAAACTGGACAACCTTGAAGTTCCAGGGAAAAAGCCACATCATTAATACAACGGAGTCAGTACGGTATAAGCCGGGAAGGCATACAAAAAAAACTAACCACACTGAATTATAACAAATATTCATTTTGCAGTCTATTCAATTACACAGGAAACTGGTAAAATTATGAAACCTGTAAACCTATTGGAATAGCTTAAAGGCGTTAACAATTAAAAAAAAAGATTCACCTAATGAAAGCTAAATAAAATGAAAGCACAGAACCCCAGTGACGCGAGTTCAGGTGGTCCAAAAATGGGTTAACTATTAAAAAATAATTGTAACGTTCATTTTTAAATTGGAAAGAAACTTCGTCTATTGAAATTAAGTTTTCCAATGATGTCTATTAAAAATAGGAAAATGGGTGAAACTCGAAATATTTAATTGATTTAAAAAAACACACATGTTCATTAACGAGACGCTGAAATTCGACGGAAAATTCACCCACTTATAAAAAAAAAAAGATAAATCATCCACATAAACGAAGTTAGGAGTCGAGACGGGCATATTAGGCAAACGACAATTAATCCCTCGCCTTTCCATCTTCTCCCCACTACCTACGCCCCCCGCCCCCCGCCGACACCGAACTTGGAAAACTGCAAAACGAGTTTTCGCGAGCTTGGAAGTAATTCCAGTCAATCGGGCTCGATGCCCAAATTACTTCGGCAGCCTTTAATTAATACGAGATCAAAAGTTCGTTTTCCGAGTAAGCAGCCCGGGACGACGACGAGGACTAAAAAGAAAAAAAATAATAAAATGATTTCTACGTTTTTCGTTAGATCGATTTTGGAGCGAAAGTTCGACGAGAAGGATAAATTGCGCTCGATTTGTCAGAGATTTGTATTTTTTTTATTGGGTTGTAATTGGTTTCAGGGCTTGTTAAATAATAATAATAATAATAATAATAATAATAATAATAATAATAATAATAATAATAATAATAATAATAATAATAATAATAATAATAGTTCTTATTATTTTTACATGACAAAGTATTATTATTACTATTATTATCATCATTATTATTATTATCATTCATCTTTAATATTATGACCAATCCAATGGAAGAGTAAAATACAGAATTATATTACTTTTGAAATATATCAAAATTTACACATGTTTTCAAGAGCCTGCTCGATTCTCATTATTAATAATGAGAGCGATAATGAGAGCTGTGCAGGCTCTCGAAACCCGCTTTTGTGTGTGTGTGTGTGTGTGTGTTTTCATATATTTTGACATATAGTGATTGTGGAATTTACTCCGGATGATATAATAATAATACATAATACATAATAATAATAATAATAATAATAATAATAATAATAAATTATTATTATTATTATTATTATTATTATTATAATTATTATTATTATATTAATTATTATTATTATTATTATTATTATTATTATTATTATTATTATTATTATTATTATTATTATTATTATTATTATTATTATTCAACAAGAGTTCTAGTGAAAGGTAATTAACTTGCTAAGGAAGCTTCAACTGAAAAAAAATTCAACAAAAATAAGCAAATAAATATATAAATACGGAGAGACAAATCAACAAATAATTATTATAAACAAGAAAAAAAATCTTTCTTTATGTCTTTTGTGCATAAATATACCTAACACAAAGCAGATAGCCTCATTACGAATGAGAGCCCCCAAAGAAAAAGAGAACATTTGAGGAAGACAATAAGAAAAATAAAAGAACTGAGACAAATATGAAAATCAATAAAAACATTTACCTCTGTTCCGAGATATATGAAAATATATCAACAAAAACATTTACCTAAATTTCTCGAAACAGCAAAACGAGAATATCCACGGAATAGAACTAAGAAGTTAAGAGATAATAAAAAAAGGATAAAAATAATGAAATCACACTACGAAGTGAGAAAAAACAAACAGGAAAAATAAATTTGCAAAGAAGACAAGATACATGAAGTGGGCGAATGCTTCTGCTTGCAGAACGCAACATCAATTTTTCGTAGCATTCTCTTTTGACGTTCAGCCATTAAAAATAGACAGCGATTAATAACAGCTTAACACCATCATACAATCCCTGTGCACTCGTTTATGCAACCTGTCACATTCAATTAACCCGGTGATCGTAATGCCATGACCTGGATTATATATCTGCATCCCCACTCTCTCTCTCTCTCTCTCTCTCTCTCTCTCTCTTACAGATTTCTTTCAGTAAGTATTGCATATAATAGTCAAATTCACATGCGGGGAGGGACCTCGGCGAGGTAATCCCCATCCTAACAGATATAGACCTAACGACAATTTATATCTCTCTATAACATCAACCTCGATGAGGTAATCATACCCACCCTCAGACAGATAGGACCAATCTACACGTTATATCTTTCTATAGCAGCACCCTCGATGAGGTAATCATACCCACCCTCAGAGATGAGTAATCATACCTACTTTCAGACAGGACCAATCTACACGTTACATCTTTCTATAACAGCACCCTCGATGAGGTAATCATACCCACCCTCAGACAGATAGGACCAATCTACACGTTACATCTTTCTATAACAGCACCCTCGATGAGGTAATCATACCCACCTCAGACAGATAGGATCAATCTACACGTTACATCTTTCTATAACAGCACCCTCGATGAGGTAATCATACCCACTCTCAGAGAGATAGGACCAATCTACACGTTACATCTTTCTATAACAGACCAATCAGACAGATAGGACCAATCTACACGTTAAATCTTTCTATATTGATGAGCACCCTCAGATGCAATGCAACGTTAATCATAACAGCACCCGATGAGGTAACTCTCAAAGAGATAGGACCAATCTACACTTTAAATCTCTGTATAACAGCAACCTCGATAAGGTAATCCCCCACTTTCAGGGAGAAAGAAACTATCAACACGTCAAATCCCTCTATAACAACCTCGATGGGATAATCCTTCCTAAGAAAGACAGGACCTACTGGCACGCTAAATCTCTCTATTACAACAACCTCAAATGAGGTAATTCCTCTTGGCTCTTTAACGACATAGAAATGAACTTTAAGCCTGCAAAAACAAGCTTACAATGCCAGCTTCAATTATCAGTAGGCTGAGTTTGTTCGTAATTCCAACGTTCACCTTTCTGGAGAGTTCAATCCCACAACGCAAAGTTCAAAAAAATCTCAGCCAGGCCCTTTGCTCTTATGAGTGACATTAGATATCACTTTATTTTTCAGAGAACCATCATTAGTAACAGGATCAAACAGAGGTTAAATATCATCCGGAATACTATGTCTTTTATCACTAATTAAAACAATCTTTTAATTTTAGTCATTTAATGAAAAAAAGATTTGGCATGATTGCCTTTATCTTATTTCATTTTATTTCTAAACTGAAATGTCTGTTCATTTGCCATCTAATAAAAAAATTGGCATGGTTGCCTTTATCTTATTTCATTTTATTTTTAAACTGAAATGTCTGTTCATTT
>NC_089781.1:86120606-86130606 GCF_040412425.1 Macrobrachium rosenbergii
GAGTATGTGGAATGAAGCTAAAAATGGTTGCAATAATAATAATAATAATAATAATAATAATAATAATAATAATAATAATAATAATAACCCAAGGTAATTCATTCTTCCACTCTTCCGACAAACCGCCTCTTTTCGAGAAAATTTTTCCATGCTTGACATTTCTATTTGAAGATGTACCGAAATTTTTACTTTAAATACTGACGTACAATCACGACCGTGTTTACGACTTTGATAAAAAATACATTTATAAAAAATAGACCTAGGTGAAAAGAATAGAAAATAAAGTGGAAATCAAGTCCCGTGGCAAGTGGGAGCATCCAACGAAAAAGACTTGAAGAATCAAGAGCAAAAGAAATATGTCCTGGAGAACGTCTCAGCAATGAAGCCAGAGTGTACAGAACTGCATCGAGGTAGGGTGAATGACTCAGAAAAGTGAGGAGATCCTACGATATTCGGAGAGAGAGAGAGAGAGAGAGAGAGAGAGAGAGAGAGAGAGAGAGAGAGAGAGATTCTTTATATCACAAGAAAGGAAAAGCTGAAACAGAACATGGGTGTCCTTAGACCGGAAGATACCTCAAGAGAACGAGGAAAGGAATATTTACAAAATGTGTGTTACTGCTAACCTACGTAGTGAAAGGATGATCTCGCAGTTAGTCGACTGTAGTTAGATGGAGAAGGGTACTTAGATACCATCCCAACATCCTCATCCCAAGTTATATATTATATTCATAAACAAAATCTCTAGCCAGTCTTTTGAACCCATCCTACAACATTCCTTGTTTCACTTATTCTGTGACTTACCTCTTCTCTCATCCTAACATCATCCATTTTACGCAATCCCCAAATGAATCAACTCCATTCTTCCAGCAACCATATAAACATTCCTTGCTCCATAATCCTGGTTTCCATCTCCCCTCATAAGCTAACTTAAATTTGCTTCTTTTTGCAAACACTTCAAATTCTTTCACTCTTTTCTGATGTTCTTTACTATCCCTAATAACTCCATATGCCATTCAAGGACATTTTTTTCATTCCATAGCTTTACTCGTATTATCTACTGTCCTATTTCTGATTTTTGGCAATACTCCATCCTTAAATTTATTAAACAGCCTTGGAAACAAAACATACACCCGTCTCATGACCATTTTCGCATGAAACGTGTTCATCTTACATCTACATACTCTAAGACACTTCGCTACCATCTTCTGAACCTCTAATTCCTCTCATCAGTTCATCTTCTAGAATCTACAGTATACCATGAATTCTCAGCTTCCACTACACAGCTTCCATCGATTCTGTCAAAGCCTTTTCTGTGTATCTGTGTGCCATGGGCAGATATTTTCCCTTTGCTTTCACGTATAAATGTTTCATAACAAACACCTGATCCACACACCATCCTTGACTAAGCTCACACTGTTCTCCCCTGTCAACCCTTCAGTCATCTGTTTTACTTTCTCAGGTCATATCCTCCTTTATGTTAGTGGCGTGTTGATGCTCAAAGCAAGTCAAAGAAAAAATGTTAAGCTGATGAGATTAATTTTTTGCGTAGTACATGCACTGTAAAGAGGAATTGAAAGGGCGAGAAATGTGGAGTTATACAGCAGTGATAAAAATGTTAGCGTAGGTGGTAGGCCTGATCAGAGCTTTTGAGAATAATGAAGGAATGAAAGACAATATAGACTGGTGAACAAGGGTGTATAGTTTAAGGAGAAAGGATGGGACTAAGACCTAAAAAGTGCAGGATAAATGGGGTGAAAAGGGTACTGGAAAAGAAAGTTCTGAATATCCATGAAGCAAGAGAGTGAGTGAAAGATAGAGGTGCATGGCGTCGTGTGTGTGTGTGTGTGTGTGTGTAGCTAGATTCGACGCACTCCTGATGAGTCTTGGGCACAGGTATCTAAAGCAGCTAATATTATGGAGTTTTCTATAAAATAGTACATCAACGATTCAGCAGTTGGACTATGAGTGAGGCAGAAACTTATATCTTGTCTTTTCTCAGAAGCCACAGTACATCAAGGGAAGTGGCCTAAATATATATATATATATATATATATATATATATATATATATATATATATATATATATATATATATATATATATATATATATATATATATATAATATATATATACACACACATATATATATATAATATATATATACATATATATATATATATGCGTGACTCAGTGAATGGGACAGGAAGTAGTATGAGCGTGCACGAGAGTTCATGACCCACGGCTTTTACCCTCGCTTTTTAATATCCCCCAAAATGTTTTTAATTGGCAAAGCCCGACAGAAGGGGGGATGGGGGGGGGAGGGGGCGTTATTTATGCAAAGTATGTAGGTGTATTTCATAAGGTCACAGAGTTTGGCAATTACCGTCATCGAGAGGCATGAATTATTGTAATTGAAATTCAATTAGTCAGACCAAAGCCAAATGAGAACGCTATTCAGCCATGTCATTAATCGGCCGCGATTACATTGTCGTTGGCTGTTTCGCTGTAGGCGCCGCGGGGATCGGTGGGCTGGGGATTTCGCGTAATCCCGCCTGACATCAGAGGGCGTTCCGCGTGCAAGACTGATATGATTGCCTTTATTAAAAATCACTCATAGTAGGATGAGTCTTGAAATGGTGAAACAAAGCCGCAGTTATCTGTGGGTACGTATGTGCAAAAATAAATCTCTCCAGAGAGCTCTCGGGAATCTGTTCGATTGGGAAGGGGAATCGAAAAGATTCCCGAAAGTTGGCTGCAGAGATTTATTTTTACACATACGTACCCACAGATAACTGTGGCTTTGTTTCTCCATTGCCTTTATTATCATTATTACCGTTCGACGATGCAATGCATTATTACCCTAATACTTTCGCCTTGTATTTTAATCATTTACTTATAATTCAACTAATTTATTTATTAATTTGTTGATTTATCTGTTTTTCTAATAAATGATCTCCTCTTCCTGTATTTCGCTTTACCTTCTGTTACTTCTTTCGAAAGAACGCCATGTTCTTTGAAAGCTTGAATTTCAAGTCATTGGCCCCTGTGGGCTTGTTCCATAATAATAATAATAATAATAATAATAATAATAATAATAATAATAATAATAATAATAATAATAATAAAGGCTTTAAACACATCCATTTTCAACTAGCAAGACGGATATCAGTTAGGCATGTAAACTGAAATAATGTTAATTATGAATTATGAAAAAGCAAGACTATGATTGCCAAAAAAGCACAGTAAAATTAAACAAACAAAAATATATGAATGTACTTGTATAGAGAGCAGTTCAGAGGTGGAAATCGTATGCGAGAGCATTGAAATTAAACTACGATATTATGATTACTTTTCAAGATTCTTTTATCGGTAGGTTTTTCAGCATCACGTGAGGACAAAAAGCAGTGTAATTTACAGTTTGCGCCTTTTTGTACACTGAACGTTTTCCGCTGCTGCTTAATTTTTACAAACTTTTTTTTAATTATCATTATTGTAAAAAAAATTCTCCAGTGGTCGATAAGGTTCCACCTGGAGGTCAGAAAGCAAACAAGTAACACTTGAGTGCATAAGATACCATGTTAGATTCGCAACTTATTTCTAAAATAACCCTAATAAAATATAATTAAAGTTGTTGAAAGTGGTTTAAGTCCTGTCCTTGAGTTGGTTATTAACTTAACTCACACATAAGAACTACACACCTTAGATGATGCTGTATTTCACAGTACATTTTTTTTTTATTTTAATTACTGATAGTGGAGTTGTTAGCAATGGTGTTTCCAATGAGCCTAAAGCTATACTGTCAGGTGCTCTGCGTCGGTTCTAGTCTGCTAATGGTACGGTATGCAGATCAAGTTACTCGGGTTGGTTACTTCCAGCAACTCCTCCACCCCCAAGAAAAACAAGTAAAAAACGCGCCGAAGATTCTTCGGCGCAATCGAGTTTTCTGTACATCGTATAATCAAGGCCACCGAAAATAGATCTATTTTTCGGTGGTCTCAGTATAATGCTGTATGAGCCGCGGTCCATGAAACTTCAACCACGAGCCGGTGGTGGCCTGGCCTATATTGTTGCCAGACGCACGGTTATGGCTGACTTTAACCTTAAATAAAATAAAAACTACTGAGACTAGAGGGCTGCAATTTGGTAAGTTTGATGATTAGAGGGTGGATGATCAGCATAGCTATTTGCAGCCCTCTGGCCTCAATAGTTTTTTTTAAAATCTGAGGGCGGACAGAAAAAGTGCTACCCTACCGGGTCTAAGCGATGACAGGCAGGGCAGCCGATCGAGACTACAAAGTCTACCCAAAAGCCAAATCAAAGTCCTTCAAAAAGAAGGCATCGTGCTTACCCCATACAAATGGGGAAAAAGCACGTTAAAAGAAGAAGAAGAAGAAAAAGTGCGGACAGAATAAAGTGCGGACGGACAGACAAAGCCGGCACAATAGTTTTCTTTTCAGAAAACTAAAAAAAGCGCAAGATATTGCTTTTAGCTGCACCCGATCAAGAGATATTTAATTCCCTTCACTGCATTACTGCGGAACAGTCTCGTCAGCATTAAGGATCTCGATGCTTATCAGTTCATGACAAGCCGAAATGCTTCTTGAAAGTCACAAGCACCATTGCCTTCGCTTGAACTGTTTGTGACACCGTCTTCATCCTACTCATCTGCATGTTGATTGAACTTTTTGTTTGCCTTTTTCCCATACATCGACTTTCCACCAGTAGAAAGTTGGTTAGGAAAAGTAAGGTCCTTTCGACTTATTCCACAACAACAGCAGTAATAATAATAATAATAATAATAATATAATAATAATAATGAACCAAACAAAAACTTCTTTCAGTTTTCTTCTGAAGATGGAAAGAGAAACCCACAAGATTCCTGTGTATAACTTCTTTACTTGTAAATATTTGCATATTACTTGAATCTCCAGTACTTTCAGGTCCTAACTGTGACCCTTTTTCAAGAGATCTCTTGAAAAAGGGTCACAGTTAGACCTGAAAGTACTGAGATTCAAGTAATATGTAAATATTTACAAGTAAACAAGTTATACACAGGAATCTTGTGGGTTTTCTCTTTCAATAATAATAACAATAACAGAAATTCAATGTTACAGTTATTTTACTCCATGAGCTCTAAAACCCATATCATTCGTTTTATTATGAGAGAGAGAGAGAGAGAGAGAGAGAGAGAGAGAGAGAGAGAGAGAGAGAGAGAGAGAGAGAGAGAGAGAGAGAGAGAGAGCGCTTGGCGTCAATCCTTTAATGAGAAAATGCTGATGATGACCTACGAAGCTACAAATTATTGTTAGTCTGTTATTTGCAAATTGCTATTTGCCGAGCTATTCAGGAAAGCAGGAAACATGATACGCAAAACAAGAAACAAAATGAAATGAAAATGAAGATAGACAGAATGATAATGGAATTGAAAACGATAACAAAAAATATTGGGAACACATGACACGAAACAGAAATAACAAAACAGACAATTGAAAAGAAATGATACACTGAATAGTAATAACTAATATTTCTAGAAAGGGATTATCTGAACAGCAATATCCACGATAACTAGAACACTAATAACTAATTTATCCAGAAGAGCAATAACGAACAAAGCCAGGAAAAACACCGATATAAAACGACTCGGCTTTCATAAACGTGACGGAAACAACCTCGGCTTTGCAATCAGAAATTCATTTTTGATTGTCTCACTCCAATCGTCCGCAATCGTTCCCTCGGCGTATAATGAGCGTCAATCAAAAGGCTCATAAGCGCTTGCAATCTGCTCGCTTTAAAAGGATGAAAGCCAAATTAGTTTAAAAGAACCAAAGAGAATGGGAAACTCTTTCTTCATCGTGCTAATTATTCTAGTGAGCATTAAAGACAACTGCCCTAAGGAAGTTTAGTCAAAAACAAGAGACCAAAGCTAAGTATGCTTAAATGTTATGCTTAAAATCCACTTCAGTATAAAGAAACACAGAATCAATATTACAATACAACGACACCATGGGCAAAGTAATGTTTACTTCAAAGAGTCCAGGCTAATTACTTCAGGCATAAAAGTTTCAGGATTGTTTTAAAAGCGAAGTCTAGTCTTCATATACTTAGTAACTTGTTGATTAACTTTGGAAGTAAGTGGTAAGACCAAGTGGGATTTCAAACCAAAGTTGTATGAATCTATGCTTTCCTTTACACAGTTCGCCGATCTTCTTGAATTATTATAATAACGTTACTGCAGAGAATAATCGGTTGTGACATTCGATTTACGTGTAAAGATTTGTAAACGCCGATGCACTAAATGGATCTAAAACTGTTGAGACCAGGTGGAACAGGCTAAGGACTTAGGATATTCTTTTGGTTACTCTCTTTTAGTAGAACGAATAAAAAATGTACAAATACAGACAATTTTTCCAACAATAAATGAGAACTAAGAAACAATTTCTGAAGGGGCACCGCATAATATATATATATATATATATATATATATATATATATATATATATATATATATATATATATATATATATATATATATATATATATATATATATATATATATATATACATATATATATATATACATATATATATATATATATATATATATATATATATATATATATATATATATATATATATATATATATATATATATATATATATTTCAAAGCACTCTTTTACATCAACTTACAGAAACTCAACAATGAAATAAAAGTAAGAGTGCAACAAAACATTCAATACAAAAAATACGGATGAACCAAAACGTACGTCTAATGGTTGTGATACAAATATTTTTAGCCCCTCATGGGATAATCCTCAAACAATACGCAAGTAAAACAGAACAAGAGATACTTCACTTTCTACAGAATTAAAAACTGTGACTTAAAAAAGCACTACAAAGAAAGCACGTCATACGCAGCCCAATCTGGTGGTAAAATATGACTTAAATTGGAAAAGTACAACAAAGAAAGCATGTCATAAGAAGCCCACCGACACCCCTACCCGACAACCCTCATTCTTGTGGCAATGGTTAAAGCGACGTTTCGCACAAAGCAAAAGAGAAATAAAGAAAGTTGACTGGAAACAGGTTCGCCGGCAAAAAGTTAAAGTGGGCAGGAGGAATGGAATGGAATATAGAATTTAGGCCAGGGGCCAAGCGCTGGGACCTATGAGGTCATTCAGCGCTGAATCGGAAACTGGGAGTAGAGAGGTTTGAAAGGTGTAACAGGAGGAAAACCTCGCAGTTGCACGATGAAACAAATGTTAAGAGAGGTTGGACAGCAAGATGGAAGAAAGAGAATATAAATGGAGGTACAGTAAAAGGAATAAAAGGGGTTGCAGCTAGGGGCCGAAGGGACGCTGCAATGAACCTTAAGTAATGCCTACAGCGAACCGCGTGAGGTTCACTGACGGCACTACCCTCCTTCGGGGAAAGTGGGGGGAGGAGGAGGAGGAGGAGGAGGAAGAGTACATCTGTGGGGGGGGGGGAGTGAGTAAACTGCAGCAGGAAACGCTCGAATTTGCAAAGTTATCTTTTGCGAGATTATAAGTTTGATGCAGGCGAGATGGGCTTACTCTTCCTCTTTCGTAAATGAACTGCTCCTGTGTTTAATGCGAGTTCCGGCGCTTTGATGATAAAACGGCGTACAACTAATGGAAGAGTTTCTGTTTGTTTCTTTTTTTTCGAAATTTGGGCCAGGATAAATATTTACATTTCAGTGATGAGACTGT
Organism: Macrobrachium rosenbergii; assembly: GCF_040412425.1. Taxonomy (NCBI): domain Eukaryota; kingdom Metazoa; phylum Arthropoda; class Malacostraca; order Decapoda; family Palaemonidae; genus Macrobrachium; species Macrobrachium rosenbergii. The sequence continues at coordinate 86,128,335 of NC_089781.1, forward strand.
ATCGGAAGGTGCGCGTATTTCTAGTTAATAATGGATACTTTGTAAAGCCCTATTAATTGTTTTTACTTAGCAGTGCATGATTTACGTGCAATGGTGTTGACTTATGCTACGAATAAGAAGGATTCCCTTTTAATGTACTATCGGTGAAAAATTAGCATATTATCACCTTGTTATGCTCAATCATTTATGGATTTTAAGATTTTAACCGTCTTTTATTGTCGTAATAATAATAATATAATAATAATAATAATAATAATAATAATAATAATAATAATAATAATAATAATAATAATAATAATAATAATAAAACTTTTACATACATTACATGTATGCGCCAATAAACATGACACATTTACACTGTCGGTTCAAATTAGTTCCTAAAGTAAGAATTTAAACATTCATTTATTAATATATGACTATAAAGCGACGCACTGCGGCAATTTCAACCATTCACCGCTTAAGCCAGCGAAAAGAGAGATTTGGAGTGGTTGGACAGCAAGATGGAAGAAAGGAAGTGGGAAGTGGAGGTAAAGTAAAAGGCTAAAAAGTGAGTGCAGCCGAAGGGACGTCGCAAACAACCTTCAGTAACTCCTACAGTTCACCACGAGAGGTGCACTGACGGCACTGCTCCCCTACGGAGCAGAATTTAGCAATAACTTATTACAGAGATGAGATTAATCTTATATTGACATTAAAACACCTTATTCAAATATCAAATCCACATCAAAACGCATTGTGCATATTAACTCAATATCCTAAATTATCCATCAATAAAGAATCGCGTGGAAATTAATGATAAACAATGAATCAATAACGCGATCTCAAAATGTACTGCAACTTGTTTTTTCCAATAAATATTAAGTGTTAAGTGAATGCGAACGCTCACTCTTGACTCAAGCCACCATGAACCCATGAAGGTTCTATGAATTATGAAAAATGTGAAATATTTAAAAAGAAAGTCTTTATTATTGTTTGTCAAAATGAACAATCAAAATGAACAATTAACATATAAAGCCAGTTTCTCTATAATGTCTAAATAGTAAATGCGTGAAAAATATATCGAAGAAAATAACAAATAGGAAAAATCAACGTTCATAAAGTGTCACCACGTAATAAAACACACTGCGTATCGATATGATTAATGTCTGTGAACCGAACATAGCCTGCAGGTCAAGATTCCAAAATTAGTTTTGCCGTCGTCCACTCCAAGGCCAAACTTTTCAACATTGGTCACCAATACTGCCCTTTAATGGAAAACTACAGTATCTGTAAAATTTTCGAAATTGAGATGTGCCACCTACTGGGCTCGTGAAACACTAATACACAAGTTACTGCCGTTTCAGAATGATTCTTCAGTGCTTTATTTAGGGGGTTCCAATTTGCAGTGTCTGAAAAATCAGTAGTAAGGGAAGGGAAAACTGCAGTATCTACCGTTTTTCTCAGTTTTGTGTTTTTGAGAAACTGCAGTCTTCCATTTTAGGGCAGAATATAAGTTATGTACGATTAATTTACCGGTATTTCTAAGTATTAGCTCCAAGCCTGTTTTTACCTTGGAAACTGTTTTTTTCTACACTTTTAGGGCTTCCGATACTGGCGGTGCATTTGTGTGTTGTCGGCCAAATGGAATGTCCCTTCGCCGTGTTTAGTACTGGCCCCGGGGTGGCGGTACCCATACGTTAACGAGTTATTGCACTTGCCGGACAGGATATGAACCGTTCCAGACGTGAAGATCTGTCTCGTGAAGATCGGAAAAACCCCTTGTTGGATGGACTTCAGGGGTTAATTACAGGTTAATTGCATTTGTGCGACAAAATTTGAAGGTAAATCCATAATTAGCAACCAAAAAACTGTAGAAAAGCCAAGTCAGAAGGAAGTCGCCGCCGCGGAGCTACTTCTTAGATCTACCAATTTACCTAGCCGGAGCTTTGGGGCAGTACGCAATGTCCCTAAACTGGGGACTTGTAGTCTCGATCTTCCTTTATAATAGGGTCATAAATAAATAAGAAAAAAACGAAGGTCCTGGAATTCTTGATCTAATGAGAATCGGCACCTCATATATTAACGGCACAACTAATCCACAGCTTCTTATTAAACCGAATGCTGTACCTTGAGGTGAGCTTTTGCTATTAACTATCGTTTGGACCCTGTTTACAGGGGGGGGACTCGACTAAAAAAAGTCTGGGGGAATAAAGGGGAGTTGGGGAATTCTTTAATGCCAACACCGATATTGATTTTCCTCGAGGAGGAAGGAGGCAGTTTAAAAATGCAGGGA
>NC_089781.1:86135606-86143106 GCF_040412425.1 Macrobrachium rosenbergii
TGGGTAAGATCGAGGCGTCTGATGTGAAACTGACTTTGGGTTAGGAAGCGTTATGGGCCTTCCACGTGCCATTTTACCTTTGTTTTGCGGATTTGTGTATTTAATTACTGCAATAAACGATAATAGCAGATTTTGTCTTCAACCACCAATAAAATACTAGATATATTAAGGGGAGAATCCAACATCGATGGAGAAAAACATGAACCAAATATACTTTATATTTTGTGTATCAACGAACAAATAATTACCAACTGTCATTTCCGTAACCAACTGATCTTGGGATTGCATTATCCCTAATGCATGCCAAGGGAGTGTACCGTCTATATACTTGAGGCGACATATTCCTTACCTGAATCGGTGGACAAGGAAAACGTTTTTCATTCAACCTGTCAAAAAGGAATTATACTATTAACACACATCATGGGGGTCGATCCATTAACTCTCTCAGGTGATCGTATCCAATATGTTCATAAGGAACTTTACCGAACCTAAAGTATAACTTTACAATAGTTGCAAATACACAATTTTTACAGTGTTCACAGATCCCTGATAAAAACCATTCATTACGAAAACAGCAGCCAAATTTTGGCGTTAATAAAATGAACAGGAATTTGACATTCCTTAAGTGTTCAGAAACCCTTTCCTGAATCATGAAGCCCACTTTTTTCGTAGTCCGAGAGCGATTGCTGGTAAGGTAAGGTTAGGTTAGGGTACCAAGGTAGGCTAGGCTACGCTTTGTGTCCACACGTCAAATGCGATTGCTCTTTTCCAGTCAATTGCAATTGCTGCATCCTACGAAAATACAGTCGCTCAGGAATTTAGAATCAAGGTAATATGGTTAAATGTTATACCTGGAAACTATTATACAACTTAACAATTTATGACATTCATTATCACCTACCTTGCGGTGTACACGGGTAGGTAGCCTACGGGTCTGCGATGGCTCGTGAGCTGCACCTGATAAATATAACTTGAACTGTAACGTAGCCGAATGCCGGAAGCATTTTCTTTTACGTCTATTACTGTGGCATACCATTTTTCTTATTAAAATGTCGGAATAAAATTTCAAAATAATGAGCACAGGAATCACAAAATCATAAGCAACACTCTCAAAGGTATCGCGGATTGTGTAAACGCGGGAACGTTCTCTTCAACAAGAAGAGGATTGTCACAAAAAATCACAAGGAAGGAGACAAATCAGGAACAATTAGAAAGAATGGTTACAAATACAACAACATTATTGAAACAAACGATCGCTCCTGATAATCGTTACATACTTGACAAATGTGTCCATGCTGGCTAAATAACTATATCAAAACTCCAGCAGGCTAAAACAAACTTAAGCAACTTTCTGTCCGACGTTACCTATTCCTATCAGAAAAAACACAGCGACGATTCTCTTTTTCAGGCGAAAACGAACTATAACAATTCTGTATCAGGTCGCAAAACGTCGATCAAAACAGCGCACGAGAATAAAGGGTCTTATAAAGCTACTGATAAAGAAAAAATAAATCGAGTCTATGGGGACCGGGAAGTTTTCCATAAAAAGAAAAAACTTCCCAAGGCAGCGGGAGGAGAGCTTCCATGAATAAATAAGGCTGGAGGGAACTTTCCATGCATAAATATTCTCATTTGTGGATTTCGCCGACGAGACATTCTCTCGCTGTGATGGACTTCCTTCTTCCTCATATTATTACTACTGTTGTGTTTTGACAAGATTTTTGTAAGTGTTAGTACGATTTATTATAAAATAATGTTGTTAGAGATGCTTCTTCAAACAGAGCTAAAGATGTGCCTAATGATAATTAATTATACAAAAGGTACCACTATTTATACATATATATAGTATATATATACATACACACTCACACAAACACACACACACACATATACACACATACATACACATATACAAACAGTATAAATATATATATATATATATATATATATATATATATATATATATATATATATATATATATATATATATATATATATATATACATATATGTAATTTATATAGCCTATATATATTTGGTTTAATCTAGATAATGTAAGCTATTTTTTTATAGTGCAATTCTTCATTTTACACTTTATTATCTGGACCAAGAGAACAAGTTTTCATCCACTGACGATAACTAATTGATGAAAAACGAGACTGAAGGGATGAGAAAAAACACAGATATAAAGGGTAAATTTGATGCTTGCATTTTTATTCCTCCCTTTTCGCCCTGCAATTTATTGAAATGAACATAAAATCTAATAGCGTGCGTCATCACGTTGCTAAGTATGAAACAACCTTGAAAGGGGCAACAGACGCAAAAATAAGAAACCTTTATTAGGCCAATTTCACATTCTACGACGGCATAGAAATGAAGAAAGACTTTCAGTTTCTCAGCCATGAACATACGACTGCCATCCCTTCAACACTGATTCTGAAATTGAAACGGTGCGTCCGTGCGGGGAAATATGAAAAATATGAAGCGTCTCTAACAACTTTTTTTTTTTGTGATAAATCTCACTAGCACCTACAAAAAATTCTTGTCAAAAAACAAGAGTAGTAATAATATGAGGAAGAATGAAGTCCATCACAGCGACAGAATATCTCTTCGGCGAAATCCAGAAATGAGAATATTTATGCATGGAAAGTTCCTACCAGCTTTATTCATTCATGGAAGCTCTCCTTCCGCTGCCTTAGGAAGTTTTTTCTTTTTATGGGAGACTTCCCCTTCTCCCATAGACTCAGTTTATTTTTTCTTTATCAGTAGCTTGCTATAAGAGCTGTTTATTCTCGTGCGCTGTTTTGATCGACGTTTTGTTCCCTGATACAGAATTGGAACAGTTTGTTTTCGCCTGAAAAAGAGAGTCGTCATCGTGTTTTCTTCTGATAGGAATATGTAATGCCAGACAGACAGTTGTATAAATTAAGCTGATTAACAGCTCTCCTAGGGCTGGCCTGAAGGATTAGATTTATTTTACGTGGCTAAGAACCAACTGGTTACCTAGCAACGGGACCTACAGCGTATTGTAGAATCCGAACCATATTATAGCGAGAAATGAATTTCTATCACCAGAAATAAATTCCTCTAATTCTTCATTGGCCGGACGGAGACTCGAACGCGGGCCCAGCAGAGAACTATACCGACCCGTCCAATGAGGAACTAGACAGTTGTATAAGTTTGTATTTCTAAATACACATTAAAAAAATTAATTTTTCACCCACCATTTACGGGCCAATTCATGTAAAATGGGGAAAATAATCACGTATAACAAGTTATACTTATGCAACAACTTTTCACAATTTGTGTATGAAGATCAAAAGGAGGCGAGTTGAGATCAGTTGACAACAGCAACAGTTGGGCGACGTATGGCTCAGACTTTCATTATAAATTTCATCATCAAAATATCAATTTCATGATCAAAACTGACTGACTTGGATAGAAAGAAATCTAATTTCCAAACTGACAAAAAAATATTGTAAAAACTTTGGGTACTGGACACGCTCGTCTGTAATCCCATACCCACTGAGTAATCTATGTAACCTAAACCCTTTAATAAACTTAAAGCAAAATATGGCTATCTAATCTAAAAATAAAATATGATGCTGAAAGCTTTCTTTATGTGAAATATTATTTTCTGTACTGTAAAAATTTCAATGACATGAAAACATTTGCTTTCATTCAAAATGGTCTATTGTCCGTCTGCACTGGAAGTAATGATGAAACGCTGTGATGCAACATTTCTATCTATAGCCGACAAACCCTTATTCACAGACCACCTCAAGTTTTCTTTTGTCATTCCATATAAATTACAAATATAAATTTTCAACTGTTTTCAACTTGCTTTCCATACCGTATTCATCCTTTATACAACAAATGTTCATGCCTTGAAAATACTTGCACCGAACAACTTTCATTCCCGTAAGTTGATGCGAGATCTATCCCCGTTTCGTTATTGTTATTCTACCCGACGATTCCTTTGCATCTATGAATGAAAGAGAACTGCACTTCAAAGACTGTTATCTTATTTGCATCAGGCTTGACAGTCTAGACAGTCTGCAGCTGAAAATTGAGTTTATTACTTGCTATATTATAGGTCAAAGAACCATCCGTCCATTCTCTTCCAAGAGAGAGAGAGAGAGAGAGAGAGAGAGAGAGAGAGAGAGAGAGAGAGAGAGAGAGAGAGAGAGAGAGAGTTCAAAGAACCATCTATTCCCGAGAGAGAGAGAGAGAGAGAGAGAGAGAGAGAGAGAGAGGAGTTCAAAGAACCATCCATTCTCCTCCACCAGAGGCAGAGAGAGAGAGAGAGAGAATTACAGTTCAAAGAACCATCCATTCTCGTTCACCAGAGAGAGAGAGAGAGAGAGAGAGAGAGAGAGATCTACGCATACACAAAGGAAAGCACTGGTCATATGCAACGAACAATGCACGAACATGGCCGGGCGAGGGACAGACATACAGTATATGCCATAGCGGAACTGAGAAGCGGCTGAAGGACACGACCCCTCTTGATGAAATATGCACGACCCCTTTTATTCCTCTCTTCGCCTTTTATCGCCTTTGCTCATTTTCCTTTTATTTCCTTCTCTCTGTCTCTCTCACACTTTCCGCCTTTTGTTCAGCCTTCCCCCTTTTACATCATCTCTCTCTTTCTCTTTCCGGTGTCCGTTCTATTCACTTTGCTTTAGCCGTCATTACTTCCTGCTCTCTTTCGTCATGTGTCATGGTCTCCCGAATTCGGTTTGGCATTTCTTTCTACCTCGAAGGTCTTATTTTATTTTTCATCTTCTCCTCTGGTTTTTTCTTCTTTTTTCGATGGGAACTAGTTAATTTCTTCTTCGGTTCCTGACCCTATAATTTACCCTTGTTTATTTTCGACGACAAATTAGCAAACCTACCATTTATGGAAATGATCTCTCATTTATTCACCATTCAATACTTACATTTACTGACAGTCACTGTCTCGCTAAATAATAAATAAATGCCACATAGGCAAACCATAATCATAGTGTGCTTCCATATAAATTTTTTTAAACTCTTTTTTTATCTAGTCTCTCAGTTTTATTTACCTCATTAGCGAGTACTTCTCTCTCTCTCTCTCTCTCTCTCTCTCTCTCTCCTCACAGCTGGATATAATTGGTCAATGTTGACAAAAGCATTACGTGAGAGGGGAGGCTGATGGAGATGCCTTTTTTTTTTTTTTTGGGACGAGTATGCCTGTGCTTTCCGGATCCAGCATCCGTAAAAATCCGCAAAAGCTTTAATGGATATTACACACTTGATAAACATAAAGAGGGATTCGTGGAAATTGAAGTATATGGAAAAATGGCTGGGAGTCAATGAACCTTCGCTGCCAGGATGCAAGATAATTCTCAGGCAAGCAATCGGTGCCTTTGATATCGAAGGACTGGATTTTGATTTTCACTCAAAGGCGAAGGATATTCGAAGAGAGAGAGAGAGAGAGAGAGAGAGAGAGAGAGAGAGAGAGAGAGAGAGAGAGAGAGAGAGCTTTAAGAAACTGATAACGGCATTTCTGCCCAAAATAAGCTCTACCACCAATGACATTATAAAAGTGGACTTAACTCTTTAGTGTAAACATGCGTACCTCTTTTAGCAATATTTCATAAGAATTAAATATTGTTGAAAATGTAGTCATCTATTAAATGAATATAATGATGATTTACTCTGAGAAAAACAGAAGCAGGTGGAAAGTAAATTAACAATCATTCGAAGATTGCAGATTATTAGACAAATTGATAACACTCCCTAATTCAGTAAAAACTCTGCCATTATTTCTATCTTGTAATCCATTTACCCTCAAAATATCTTGTAATAAAGAAGAAAGGATCGTGGTAGATCCACTGGTTTCACCTGGACTTCACAATGTCGTGTTCCTGAGTTCAAGACCGGCTCATAGCTGGCTTGGCAGAATCACTGGCAAACACGACATTACTGTTTGTTTGGCCTAGGGATGGGAGTCTCGGGTAGCCCACAGATCTACCTGTTGAGCCATCAGCAACCACAACTTGGTTCTCCCAGGGCCTACCGTGGGTGAAGAGGAAGCTTGGGCTCTAGGACATTGTGCCAAAGCGCAATGTCCTGTTCCTGACTTTGCTGCTAGTGAGGAACCTTGCAACGATTATAAGGTCCTGTACCTTCTTCTCCTGTGCAGGTTAAAATGCATATTATTTATGTGTATGTATGTATATATATATATATTATATATATATATATATATATATATATATATATATATATATATATATATATATATATATATATATATATATATATATATATATATATATATATATATATATATATATATATATAAAATGCTGCAACAACAGTTTTGACCCACCAGTCAGAATCCGCGATCGAGTCCAGGCAGATAGTGATAGATTCAGGCCAGTAGAAGGTTAAAAGTTTCTGGGCCAACGTCTCCAAAAATATATTTTAAAGTAAATGAAATCTTGGTCTACAATCAAAACACACATATTTTATAAAAAAACACACACATATACAATATATATACATATAAAAAGTTAAGTTTACCTTAGTTTAACCAGACCACTGAGCTGATTAACAGCTCTCCCAGAGCTGGCCCAAGGGAGAGCTGGCCCAAGGATTAGATTTATTTTACGTGGCTATGAACCAATTGGTTACCTAGCAACCTACAGCTTATTGTGAAATCCGAACCACATTATACCGAGAAATGAATTTCTATTAACAGAAATAAATTCCTCTAATCCTTCATTGGCCTGCCGGAGAATCAAGCACGGGCCCAGCAGAGTGCTAGCCGAGAACTAAACCGACCCACCAACGAGGAACTTATATATATATATATATATATATATATATATATATATATATATATATATATATATATATATATATATATATATATATGCATATATAAATGACACAACAAAAGACAATCTACAAACGAGAACTGGCACCCAATTTCCAAAACCACTTAACAGCCTGCGCGTTTCCGTTTAACCTACGTCATATCCGGAGATTTTCTCACAGGCGGGAATAAAGAAGTGAGCTGAAGTTCACACACAAACACGGCCAGGATAATTTATCGCTGAACATTCATTTCTCTTGGGGATGTGAAGCCCAGAACTGATATGAAAGAACAATATTTCATTCTAAGCCTCAGTTGTTCCCAGAAAAAGCAAAGGAAAGATATTATCACGAAACGAGAAAGATCATGCTTTCCAAGATCTCTCTCTCTCTCTCTCTCTCTCTCTCTCTCTCTCTCTCTCTCTCGAGAGAGAGAGAGAGAGAGAGAGAGAGAGAGAGAGAGAGAGAGAGAGAGGATACTGCTGTCTCCACTTATCCTTTTCTAGTCATTCAAATTTTACCTCTATTGTTTGCAAAAATATGTGTATTTCCTTTGTTTATTATTATTATTATTATTATTACTATTATTATTATTATTATTATTATTATTATTATTATTAATATTATTATTATTATTATTATTATTATTATT